>NC_142475.1:43743181-44046212 GCF_049115385.1 Moschus berezovskii
AAAATTTTAAGGCGTTACTTATCACTTAATCACCCCACTCTCTACTTCAGGGTAACCTCTTGGCTGTTCTCTGGTAATACCCAAACTAGGGTTGCTAAAAACTAGGTAACAAATGTGAGCTGAATGTTTCCGTAGGCCCATGGTAACATGGATTTATGATACCTAAAAACAACATTTAACCTTCTTTCCCAATCAACACACTCTTCAGTAGGCTGATTTTGCTATATAATCCTTGAAAGATGTAGATTTTCTACCACAAGGACCTCTCAATGCCCACTGCATCCTACCCCTGGCTTGTAATTTGCATATTCCTAATTTTCTCAGAACGGAGGCTCTCAAACTTTAGCAATATTAGTATAGAATCACCCAGAAGGCAGGTTAAACCACAGAATATTGGGTCAGAATTTCTTAGAACAACTGGAATAGGCTCAAAAATCTGCTTTTCTAGTATATTCTCAAGTCATAGTGATTCTGCCTTTCGGGGGAACCACTGACTTAGAAGAAGATGGTAGGTATTTGTATAATTAGAGTTGCTAGTTAATTTCATATTGTGCTTTCTCACAGGGTAATGAGGTAAGGGGAGGACTGTCTCTGGTTCATCTCTGCACTCCCACTGGGCTGGCACCCTACCCAGTACAATAACAAACATGGACTGAATGGATCAATTCAGCCTCGCTATTTATAAATTTTGATTACTCCATCTTAGACATTCATGATATGGATGCTTAAATACACGTTTAACTACCTCACTTAAGGTTTTCCTAATGCCTATATAACTAGCCCATTGTTTACCAGAACTTTATAAACATTCTTATTTATTATTATTAATTTCACAAATATTCCTAACTTATTATTCACCCATTTAAAATTACAAAAGTCCTTTACCCTAGGAATATAAATCTGTCTTTCTCCTTCGTACTATCTATTCCTACTCACATTAGTATTTTGTTAGTGAAGCCAGTTGCTTCCATATGAAATGATGCCTGTGTTCATTGCAGGTTTGCTCAGAATTTGTCCCCAGTGGCATAAACTCACTCCCTCCTCACCTCTGCAAATCCTCTCTATAGGCTTTCTAGAGTACTCCAGTGTTCTTGCCTGGAGAATCCCAGGGAAGGGGGAGCCTGGTGGGCTGCCGTCTATGGGGTCGCACAGAGTCGGACACGACTGAAGCGACTTAGCAGCAGCAGCACAGTACTTCAACAAATTGTCTCAGATCCTTCCAGAGACAAGATAAAGAAGTATAAGCTAACATTTACCTCACCTATAACTGATGCCATTTTTATTCTGTATTACATCATCTCTTTCATTATTCCTTCTATGTCTAACATACATTAGTCTTCTAACCACCACACAATCATAAATTCCTTATGGACAAATACTATAGCATCTGTAGCCCCAGAATACCTAGAAAAATAATTTGTACTTAACAAATACTTTTTGGCTGTTGAATTGTTTAGACATATGAAAGTCAAGGAGCTTACCCAGTGCCTCCGTAGTAAAGAATTCATCTGCAATGTAGGAGACACAGTTTCCATCCCTGGGTTAAGAAGATGCCCTGGAGGAGGGCATGGCAACCCACTCCAATATTCTTGCCTGGAGAATCCCATGGACAAAGGAGCCTGGTGGGCTACAGTCCATACGGTTGTTAAAGGTCAGACACGACTGAAGTGACTGAGCATTTAGCACATGAAAGTCAAGAAGAATATGTCTTACCTTAATGAAAATTACAGATCTTAATATGAGTGGGGAAAAAAACTGTGTAAAATATTTTAAATTGTGATGAATATACACCCTTAAAAACTAAATAAAAGTTATCTTTCTTTTTTAAGTGACTGCCCTTTAATATTTGAAATGAAATTTGTCTTGCACAAACTGCTATGTGCAATCTCTATCTCTGACTAACACTAACTAAAACAAAAAGAACAATTTCCCAACATTGTGGTGGGAAAATTATCCCATAATACCCACTTTTTCTGCAATTTTCTGTTGTTTATTAAACAGTTTTTTTTGTTGTTGTGTACATATTCCAACTACAGTATAACGTCAACCATGTAATCTCTTAACTCCTCCAAGTTCATGTTCTTGGCCTAGAGCCACATTTTCAAGCCAAATTTTCAAAGATCTGAAAAGTAACAAGTGGTACTCAGAGTTGGAAAGCCCTGTGACACAGAAAATTATATTTTACTGTTCCAGAAAGTGGTGGGAATTAATTAGTAAGATAGGCAGCAAGGCTTCTTCCTTTTTATCTCTTCCTATTCAAGCTCTAAAAAATCTCAACCTTGTACAATGCTCACATTTACCACAAGTTTTCCATATATTGTGAGGGGAAAAACTAGACAATACAGTGGGCAGTGGAGAGCATACAGTCCAGAAATACAGAGCCACACTCCAGGAGACATCCTGCTGTACGACTTCCCAGCTCTAGGATTGTCAGCCAAATACCCAATCTTTCCTAAGACTTTCTCCTTAAGGAAGGATAATAATCTCCCTTACAGGGTTGTTATGAGAATTAAAAGAAGAAACCTATTGAAAGCATTTAACACACATTTTATACATATGCACACACACATATCCCATAGCACATTTAGGGCATTTCTGCTTATGCCCAAGAACCTTGAGAAAAGGGTAGACGTGGTGGGAGTGGGCAGGTGGAGAGGATAAGGGAGAAAAGGAAGGAGAAAACCCAAACTGTTGATTAAAAGAAAAAAGAATAACCTCTAACAGTTTGTTTTTTGATTTCTTCAAATAGTACGGAGTTGAGAAGACAATAATAAAGGGTGTAATGGAATTAAAGCTTCAGTTGAATGTGTGTGACTATAAAGTGTGAATTTAATGCAAGAAAAGAAAGAAGGTCAAGAAGATCAAAAGGATACAGTTGTAACCAAGGAACACAGTCTCCCACAGCTGTTCATAAGAGTGATTCTCAGCCTCAGAATGAGGTACTCAGACCAGCAGCCAATGAAGCATGTACCAAATCTCAAGAAAAAACGAGATGGGAAAGGTAAAGATAGAACTACTAGGGAGAAAGTGAGCAGGAATGTGTAGTAATGGGCAGTGATACAATTCATCAGGACGTCTGGATGGCTGAACACAGGAGGGAAGGCTTGATGTCACACTCTCTCAGCACATTGAGTAACAGCTAGGACAGGATAGACTCAGATGTCCTTTGGGTTTTCCCCTTGTTCCATTTTCCCATCATAGTGATTGCCTGTGTGCTTACAGAATATCTGTGCATCATCCGAGCTACATGAGTCCATTGAATGATGCACTTGTTCAGAAAGAGATACATGTGACTGTCCAAATGTTTGGGCCAACTTTAGAGGGCGCCAAGCAAGATCCACTTCAACAGATCATAATTTATACTGGCAGCTGGACAAACAAAAGCAGAGTGACGCATGAACCAGCTTAAGAAAATTGCCAATCCTCCACCAACTGCCTGTTATATTACTCTTAAACGTTTCTAAATAGGTCAGTTAGAATAACATCATGTGGGCCATAGTAAGTCAGAAGAAAATAAATGTCACTTTTAGCAAGTTGAATTCTATCTCTAACTGCCTTCTCTTTGGTCCTTTTATTTAACCATCATCTGGCAAAGGGTAGAAAACAAAATTGTCATGGCTTTGTAGTGGTCAGCACTTCCAGCGATTCACATTTCAACATGGCCCAGTGACAACTGTGGGTCTTTTCCAGGTGGTTTTTGGCATTACCTACATGGCTGGTCACACGATGTATTTTGCCTTGGAGACTGGAAGAATAACAACAATGACCCCATCTCTCAGAGAACCACAGCCTCACCCTGGCAGAGATTCTGAGCCAAAAGCTCTGACATTGTGAGCTCTAGGATAGTAAGGAGTTCCAGAGTCTTGGGTCACCCAACCTCTCCTTCCTCAATATTCAAAGGACAAGATAATCCCTGGAAGCATCCCAAATTAGTTCTTCTGGCTGAGGTTGGGTCTCATGTTAGAAGTGACCTCGAATAAGATTTTAGCCAAATGGAGTTCAGTTGATGGTTAAGCACATCTGGAAATGCAAGCAGAGGAAATCTGTCAGCATGATAGCTCTAAAGGGCAGCTAACTTCTTTTTGCTTGTCTGTGATATTGGGGGCAGGAAATTACCAGGGTCCATCTTTGAGGTAAGGAAATGGAAAAGCTGAAAAGGAGGAAAGAAGACTTGAAGTGGCATTTTTTTTCTTTTGATATATTAAGATGGTGTATGGTAACAGCAAGCCACTCCAGTACTCTTGCCTCGAAAATCCCATGGATGGAGGAGCCTGGTAGGCTGCAGTCCATGGGGTCGCTAAGGGTCAGACATGACTGAGCGACTTCACTTTCACTTTTCAGTTTCACACATTGGAGAAGGAAATGGCAACCCACTCCAGTGTTCTTGCCTGGAGAATCCCAGGGACTGGGGAGCCTGGTGGTCTTCAGTCTATGGGGTCACACAGAGTCGGACACGACTCAAGTGACTTAGCAGCAGCAGCAGCAGCATGGTAATCATACCCTCTTTTCAATGTGGGGAGACAGTGCTCTTTAACCGTTCCTGAATACCACTAACTCAAAAGTTTTACCAACAGTTGTTAAGTGCCAGTTTTCACAGTGTAAATTTTTTATTCTGTATTCTATATTTTTGCTAAAAATTCATATGTAAACAAGAGCTAATATAAACCTACAGAATTATTTTAAAACTATACCTTGGTGCCCCCCATTGCCTTAACTATCATAAAGCAAGCAATATCAATAGTGCAAAAGACTAAGAATAATTTGTCCTTCACAGAGCCTTTTAGGTCAAGCCAAACTTATTAGTGCATCTGTTGTTCAATAGAAAAGCTGTTCTTTACTATATTTCTGATCAAAAGCTTAATGAATATTGAGAATTGGATACCTTTAAAAAGTGTAATTTTGAACAGTAATTGGAAGCCTTCAGCAAACATGCATTGATAATCTTCTATGAATCATAAATGAGTACTGACCACTCAAGGTACCCTTGTGGATAGACCCAGGCTATGCTTTTAAGACACTTATACTCTAATAAAGCAAAAGATCATAACACTGTAGTCAAGCGTCAAGCAGAAGTCAGTTTATGAAAGAGTAAAAGTAATAACATAATGTTACCAAAAATATGAATGATTATTTCTTACTAGCACGGTAAGGATAGTTCATAAGAAAGAAGAATTTGATCTGAATCTTGAGAAAAAAGTAGAATTACAAGTAAGGGTGTAGACCAATGGCATTGACAAAGGTAAGAGGCTTTAAAGAAGTTGCAGCGTTCCAGGCATAGAAAGTAGAATTGTGTGATTAGAATGTAAGGTGTATAGAGAAGGACAAGGTGGGAAACAGACTGGAAAGTTGTAACAGGTCCAAATCACAGAGGAACTTTCTGCTTCACTAAGACATTTTAACTTTATTCTCTACTAAATGAGGAGCTACTGATGGTTTTGAGGAAATGGCATGATGATAATCGTGTTAAAAGAAGATAACTCATGTGACAACATGAACAATGGATTGAGAGAAAGATAAGCAAGAAGACATCTTAAAAGATTATTGTAATAGTCTGGGTGACAGATCATAAATGATTGAACCAAGAAAGTGAGAATGTGCTGTTCAGAGGGACAAAGTCCAAAAAAATTTGGTTAACAGTAGATTTGATATAACAAAAAGTTATCTGAATGAATGAAATGAAAATGAAGAGTTCAAGGAATAGCTGAGTGAGAAGACAGTACTTCTTAGATGAAGTGCAGGAAAAGCCAGTTGGGGCATCAGAATTTGGCTTTGATCCAGTTGGGTAAGATTTTTAAAAGACAGTTGTACTTAGAAATCGGAGAAGGCAATGGCACCCCATTCCAGTACTCTTGCCTGGAAAATCCCATGGACGGAGGAGCCTGGTAGGCTGCAGTCCATGGGGTCACAAAGAGTCAGACACGACTCAGCGTCTTCACTTTCACTTTTCACTTTCATGCATTGGAGAAGGAAATGGCAACCCACTCCAGTGTTCTTGCCTGGAGAATCCCAGGGACGGTGGAGCCTGGTGGGCTGCCATCTCTGGGGTCACACAGTGTCGGACACGGCAGTACTTAGAAATAGCATCAGTGAATTAGTGGACAAAAACCAGACTGCAGTGAGTACAAAAAATGAAGAATAGATGTCAAGGCAACAGATATAGGCTTCTTTTGAGAGATGTACAAGTAACTGGTCTGGTACTGCATTCTCAGACCTGCTTGTCAAATATATTTTGCACTGTTTACAATAACCAAGACATGGAAGCAACCTAAATGTTCATGAGCAGAGGAATGGATAAAGAAGATGTGGTACATATATACAATGGAGTATTACTCAGTCATTTAAAAGAATTAAAAATGCCATTTGCAGCAGCATGGATGCACTTAGAGAGTGTCATACTGAGTGAAGTAAGTCACTCAGTATGAAGTAAGGAGAAGTATCGTATGACATCCCTTATATATGGAATCTAAAAAGAAATGATACAAGTGAACTTACCTGCATGACAGAAAGAGATACAGATTTAGAGAATGAACTTATGGTTGTTGGGGGGAAGGGATAGCTAGGGACTTTGGGAAGGTCATGTACACGCTGGTAGGTTAAAATGGGTAACTGATGGGAACCTATTATATAGCAGATGAAACTCTATTCAGTGTTATGTGCCACCCTGGATAGGAGAGGAGTTTGGGGGAGAATGGATACACACACACACACACACATATATGGCTGAGTCCTTTCACTGTTCACCTGAAACTACCACAACATTGCTGATCGGCTATTTGTTGTTGCTGTTTAGTCTCTCAGTTGTGTCTGACTCTTTGTGACCACACTGACTGCAGCCCGCCAGGCTTCCCTGTCTTTCACTTTCTCCTGGAGTTTGCTCAAACTCATGTCCACTGAGCTGGTGATGCCATCCAGACATCTCGTCCTCTTCCATCCCCTTCTCCTCCTCATCGGCTATACTCCAATACAAAATAAATAGTTTAAAGTTTGATTAAAAAAAAGAATAATAAAAGTATATTTTTGATATTCTTTTATCTAAAAATTATTTTGAATTGGTTTTATAGGGAATAAGTCCAATAAAATATTAGAAAAAACAATGAGGTTAAATAAAAAGAAAGTAACAGACAAAATTAGTCAAGGATATATATGTATAGCTTAGGAAAATGGTGATATCAAAGCCATAACTGCTTAGCTAATGCTCCTGAACTTGCTTACATGAAATTAAGAATGGAAAAGCATTGTACTCTCAGAGAAAAGGAAAGGAAACCTACTTTGCATTCTCCTTAAACATTTACATGTGAGAACTGGAAATTCAGTTCAGTTCAGTCGCTCAGTCATGTCCGACTCTTTGCGACCCCATGAACCACAGCACTTCAGGCCTCACTGTCCATCACCAACTCCCAGAGTCCACCCAAACCCATGTCCATTGAGTTGGTGATGCCATCAAGCCAGCTCATTCTCTGTCGTCCCCTTCTCCTCCTGCCCTCAATCTTTCCCAGCATCAGGGTCTTTTCAAATGAGTCAACTCTTCGCATCAGGTGGCCAAAATATTGGAGTTTCAGCTTCAACATCAGTCCTTCCAATGAACACCCAGGATTGATCTCCCTTAGTATGGACTGGTTGGATCTCCTCACAGTCCAAGGGACTCTCAAGAGTCTTCTCCAACACCACAGTTCAAAAGCATCAATTCTTTGGTGCTCAGCTTTCTTTATAGTCCAACTCTCACATCCATACATGACCACTGGAAAAACCATAGCCTTGATTAGACGGACCTTTGTTGACAAAGTAATGTCTCTGCTTTTTAATATGCTGTCCAGGTTGGTCTAACTTTCCTTCCATGGAGTAAACATCTTTTAATTTCATGGCTGCAATCACCATCTGCAGTGATTTTGGAGCCCAGAAAAATAAAGTCAGAGAAATTACTCCATCTCATCTTACTTGGGAAACCTGAGGCGAACAAACATCTCTACCCAATGGAATGTAAATTTCTCTCCATAATATAAAAGAAGCGCATGTAATACATGCTCAATAAATGTTAATAAATAGGAAAAATCAATAACACAGAGGTTGCTGAAGATTTGTTCCACTTTTATCTATAGATTGGATAAAGTGACAAGAAGACAATCAGACTTGTGCTGTATCTTATGGGGAGAGAAGAAAACTAAAGACACAACCTCCAGTTATACACTCCAAAAAAACAGCAGCTTCAGACAAAAGAGTATGACTTGAGAAAATGAGAAATCAAGATACTGAAAGGAAATTACAATAATTTGGATGACCAGAATTTGTTTGATATCATATGGTGCTGAAGTTTAGTCTAGGAATATTTTAATAAGAATGTTAATTTACATACAGTTTAGATTAATGAATTAGGGGTGATTTAGTAATAGGTTAGGGAGACATTCCATACAGAGAAGATGGAATGTTTATAACCCAGGTGGATGGAAAAGGTGAATAGTGAGCAATGTTTGTTCTAGACTAGAGTGTGAAATGGAATGTTATAAGATGAAAAGAAATTATTGCTGTAGTGTCAGCATATAGAAAGTTGCTAAGCATATTATTGGGTTAAAATTGGATATGAAAGTTGCTCATAAATTTTCAGCAAAATCATGCTTTTTAATATAAAATCATGGTGAAGGTGGAAATCTGCTGAGTGTGAAAGGCTGCAAAGGAAATCAGCATAAGACAAAGGAAATGTTCTATAGAAAGAGGCAAAACTAGAAAAGTATCTCACTCTTAGCAGAATCCCCAAAAGTAATTAGAATAAATCAGTCAATATTTATTGAAAGCTAGTGATGAAAATGCATTTGATATACAGGCCAAGAAATCTTTGACTTCCCCCAGCATCACTGTCATGTTCTGACCTTCTGTCAATTCACTATCATATGCTGAGAAGTTGGTACCTGATTTATCGTCTTTGTTTCCATTCAAATTTCTGATATATATCCTAGGAGAGTCTGTCATCTTCACAGAAAATTTGTCCCAGTATTTTTGCTTTGTAAAGCATCTTCACTAAATCTAGCGTCTCTATTCCTTGATGTTAGTATCTTTCACCCTTATTTCCCATTCCGTCACCTCCCATTCCCAGATTCACATTTGGGTATTGTCATCAAGAGTAACTGTTGCATGTCAAAAATCGTAATCTCCAAATATCATTTTGTGACAACTCTTCACATAGTAAAAACCTGCAAATGTGTGAAACAGAGGGGTTTCTGGGAAAATAAAGTTGAAATAATCCTGGGTTGCACTGTGAATAAAATGATGTACAGGCTAAGCAACATAATAGCCTCACGTATTCAGTAATAAAATTATCATCATTTTGTTTGCTACTGATGATGGGAAAGATCAAAGGCAAAAGGGAAAGGGTGACGGAGGATGAGATGGTTAGATAGCATCACCGACTCAATGGACATGAATTTGAGCAAACTCCGGGAGATAGTGGAGGACAGAGAAGCCTGGTAGCAAACTGTTCATGGGGTCATAAAGAGTCAGACACGACTTAGCGATTGAACAACAACAAGTCATTTATTTTTATTATGGTACTTAATGAAACTAGACTTTTAAGAATTGAAGTTTAGTTTACTTATAATATTGTATTAGTTTCAGATGTAAAGCATAGTAATTCTATATTTTTATCGATTATACTTCTATTTTTTTAGAAAGTATAAAAAGTCACTATGAAATATTGACTATATTCCCCGTGCTGTACCGTACATCTTTGTAACTTATTTCATACCTAGTAGCTTGTACCTCTTAATCCCTTCACTTATTTTGTCCTTTCCCCCCAAGACTCCCATCTCTCTCTTCTGGTAACCACTATTTTGTTCTCTATACATGTGAGTCTGTTTCTATTTTTTTAATCACTGTTTGTTTTTTAGACCACATATAGAACACAATATTTGTGTTTCTAAACCCAATTTATTTCACTAGGCACTATACCCTCCAGGTTCATATCCATGTTGTCCAAATGGCAGGATTTTGTTCTTTTTTAGGCCTGAGGAATATTCATTATAAATATATATCACATCTTCTCTATCCATTCATCTGTTGATGGACACTTAGGTTGCTCCTACATCTTGGCTATTACAAATAATGCTGCTCTGAATATTGGGGTGCATGTATCTTCTCTTTCCATACTTTAATTTCCTTTAGACAAATACCTAGGACTGGCATTGCTGGATTATATGGTGAGTTCTATTTTTAATTTTTTGAGGAACCTCAATACTGTGTTTCCTAGTGGCTACACCAGTTTAGATTCCTACCCACAGTGCATGAGGATTCCCTTTTGCCACATCCTCACTAGCACTTGTTTTTTTTTCTTTCTGTCTTTTGAAGATAGCCATTCTGCCATGTGTGAGGTAATATCTCATTGTGGTTTTGATTGCGTCTCCCTGATGATTAGTAATGTCGACCAAGTACCTAGATTTTTATGGCTAATTCTGGGAAACATTTTGGTACTAACAACATCCTACTGATTATCTAGAGGAGGGGACCAAAATGGTTAGAATGTACTTTGAAAGAGCCACAACCTCAAAGAGCCTCAAGGATAAATATAAAAAGAACCACACACAGTCATAACATAAACTGATGAAAATGAAGATAGGGAGAAAAGTCTTAAAATCAGTCAGAGAGAGACAGCGAGCAAGAGGAAAAAAGACAGTATTACTTAAAGGGAAAAGGACAACACTAACAGACCAAAAGAGAAGCAAGTGATGTCTTTAAAGTGCGGGGAGGGATTTATCAACCCAGGATTCTATATTTAATAAAACCATCCTTCGAATATAAATAGGAAAACATTTTCAAATCAAAGATACAAGAAAATAAAACATTGCCTGGAGAATCCCAGGGATGGGGGAGCCTGGTGGGCTTCCATCTATGGGGTCACACAGAGTCGGACACGACTGAAGTGACTTAGCAGAAGCAGCAGCAGCAGACCTACACTATCAGTTCAGTTCAGTTCAGTCGCTCAGTCATGTCCGACTCTGCGACCCCATGAATCACAGCACACCAGGCCTCCTTGTCCATCACCAACTCCTGGAGTTCACTCAAACTCATGTCCATCGAGTCGGTGATGCCACCCAGCCATCTCATTCTCTGTTGTCCCCTTCTCCTCCGGCCCCCAATCCCTCCCAGCATCAGAGTCTTTTCCAGTGAGTCAACTCGTCACATGAGGTGGCCTATAAGCAATACTAAAATAAATTATTCAACATAAGAGGAAATAATACCTGATGGAAGCTCAGATTTATATGAAGGGATAAAAAGCATTGGAAACACAACATTGTAATTCAACTATACTTCAATAAAAAAATAAATAAAAGCAATGGAAATATTCAATAGGGTTCCTGAAGTGTAAGGTCTTGTGATCAGCAATGGTAGAAAAATCATAACATTATAAAGTAATTATCCTTGGAGTTAGTAGAGTTGGGAAGATTTCTCTTATGGATAGATTTCTTAATAAATTTTATATGCAGATGTCCCACAAAAATAACTATGAAATTTAAAAATAGATATTGAAAGTCTATGGGAATTTCTTTCTACGCAGATTGGGACAAAGCCAATCAAAATGATTCAGAAGCTCAAGAAGGTCAGGTTAAAGAGGATTTGACTGTTGCCTTCTTAATTTTTGTATAGATAATATTCAAAGCTTTCAGAATTCAAGCAACCACAGGAAATGGTTTATACATTATGCCAACATCAAGGACCATAAAATATTTTATTTTGTGGTGTTTGGACAACAAGATTAACCTAAGTGACAATCAAGAGTCTATAGGAAAAGTCCAGTTTCTAGTACAGAAACAATAGCAACTATGTGTGCTTTGAAATGAGTGCAAAAGATGCCAGAAGATGTTACAATGACCTTTAAGGAAGCCAACTTGAAGAGTTCTTGATACTGAGAGCAGCTGGTATTTGGTAGACCGTTAATCTACTGAATCCTAAACCTAGTTTATCATACACATTGACTGTTACAGTGTATTCTCACCAATTCACACATACATGCCATGTCACTATGAGAGGGGATTGTAGAATACAATCTGCAGAAATGTGCTATTTACTAATATAAGTAAACTATATTGTTGCTTCATGCATGGGTGGGAAAGAGAAAATCAGCTTTACTGAATAATCTATTTATTGAATCACAGAACTTCATATTGAGAAATTTTAAAGAGTGCCTAATGGCAATAACTCTTTAATTGTCTGATTAGAGAGTTAATAATAATAGAGATAACCAAAAAATTAATTATTATTTAAAAAACCAATATCCTATAAAAAATAAAAGGAAAGAAACCACAGCACACTCACTTTTAACAGAAAGGAAGAGTTATGTTTGAATTTTGTTTAGATGATTTAACAGAAATGTCATTGCTGGGTGCGAAGGTTCATACTAAATTTTAGCAAGCCTATCAGGGCAGGTGGTTTTCATAATGCAATAATTGGCAGAGAAACACAGCTCACTTGCTAATTATCTCTTTCAATTTAAATGAAAAACCTTCAGGCTACTCCCATGAGTCTAATCCACTAGTGGGAGTTCATGATCGTCTTTGTTTACATTGCTTATACTTTTGAACCACTTCATAAACTGATCATTTAGAAACTTTTTAGAATATGAAATATAGGATAAACACCTCAGATGTGTCACATTGGTTAAAAACATGTTTATTATGTACTACTCCAGTTCATCTCAACAACTAGGAGGGAAAATAGAACGTACACAGGTGTACAGTTCTCTGTCCCACCTTCCTTCTCTGCTTCACTTGCAATCTTAATCCCTAATGTTGATATTTAGTCTTGCCTTCCCTCCACTGGGAAATTACCTCATGCCTTTTCTGACTCATGAGCTAGTACACAGATACTATAGGTCATTTTCCCCTGAAGTATTATATTTTGAGAGCAGAATACTAAAAGGTTTAAAATAACACAAGTACGATAGTCCAAAAGTCTGAAATTATCCTTGGAAAAGTCTGTGATATTTTATATTGCAAAAGTAGAGTGAGCACATTTGCCATTTACTCAAGACTCATGTTAAATGTTTACATCTACTATTAGTGTAACGCATAGACATTGTATGTAAGAGGAGAAGAGCTAACAAACACAAAATAATAATGCAGTGCTGTTGTTCAGTTGCTATAAATCGTGTCTGACTCTTTGTGACCCTATGAACAGCAAAATGCCAGGCCTCCCTGTCCTTTACTCTCTCCTTGAGTTTGCTCAGATTCATGTCCACAGGGTTTCCCTAGTGGCTCAGTTGGTAAAGAATCTGCCTGTAATGTGGGAGACCTGGACTCGATCCCCGGGTGGGGAAGATCCCCTGGAGAAGGAAATGGCAACCCACTCCAGTACTCTTGCCTGGAGAATTCCATGGACGGAGGAGTGGAACAGGCCACAGTCCATGGAATCACAAAGAGTCAGACACGACTGTGCAACTAACTTTCAGTTTTCTTTTCATGTCCACTAAGGAATACATGACCAAGGGCCAAGTGAGCCAGATTATAAATGCAATGAAAATTCAGACATGGCTGAGAACCTAAGTACTCAAAGTTTTCTTTAAGGAAGAGAGAGTCTGGCTTTAGGTCAAGGTGAAAGTTAAAGTGGATACAATTTTTGAATTGGAATTGAAGAGGAAGGATATGGCCAGAAAGTGGTTTCAACAATGACATGGGCAGAAAATCACATAGTGGGGGTACAAAGAGACGCTGAGAGAAAAATAGTGAAGACTCTATTAAAAGTTTAAGTATGGAAAGAAGAAAGGATAACCAAGATGTGGTTTTAGAGAAACTCAAAAAAGTTTAATGAAAAGATTAGACATGCTATGATGCGTCAGTATGAACCTTTTGCATTTCCTGGAGCCAAAAGACCACAAGAGAGGATCTGTGTTTTAGGAAGTCTGGACTGAAATGTAAATAGATTGGAAATGAAAGAAAATAATGACACAAGGTTGAATTTGGGTGTTGTTTCAATAATCCAGATATAGAATTACAAAATTTTGACCCAATATGATGGAAGTGTGAATGTGAGTAAATACAATAGACATTGAAAAGTAAACCTTAATTGGTTGGTTGCTGAAATAATAAGATTACTAGCATGTAATGTCAGAGGAGTTTGTAAAGCCAGCAAGATAAAAGGTTGTGTTGTGTTAGTTACTCTGTCATGACCGATTATTTGTGACCCCATGGACTGTACCCCTCTAGGCTCTTCTGTCCATGCAATTCTCCAGGCAGGAACATTGGAGTAGGTTGCCATTCCCTTCTCCAGGGGATCTTCCTCACCCAGGGATCAAACCTGGATTTCCCGCATGGCAGGCAGATTCTTTACAGACTGAGCCACCAGGGAAGCCCCAATAGTGGCACAGATAAAGCCATTGACATGGAATGGAAAGTGATTCCAACATTTTTATTCTTTTTATTCAAACATAAGGAACTTATGGTGAACAAAGAATATGCACAAAGAGGTGTTTTATAGGAAGTGAAGAATATAAGATTGAAAATGGAGTAAGAAGTCAGGGCTGCTGGTGTTGATTTGAGCATCATTCCCTGATAGCTCCGTTGGTAAAGAATCTGCCTGCAATGCGGAAGACCTGGGTTTGATCCTTGGGTTGGGAAGATCCCCTGGAGAAGGAAAATGCTACTCACTCCAGTATTCTGGTCTGGAGAATTCCAGGGACGGTATCGTCCATGGGATTGCAAAGAGTTGGACATGACTGAAAAATTTTCACACACACTACCCAGAACTAATACTGGTAAACAATTCTCATCCCTGGTGGCTTAGATGGTACAGACTCTGCCTGAAATGCAGTAGCCTCAGGTTTGACCCCTGGGTCAGGAAGATCCCCTGAAGAAAAGGAATGACTCACCACTCCAGTATTCTTGCCTGGAGAATTCCACGGACAGAGGACCCTGACAGGCTACAGTCCACAGGGTTGCAGAAGAGTCAGACATGACTGAGTGACAAACACTTTTGACTTTAATATTGGATGATACTCCTTAGCTCATGCCTCATTTCTCCCTATAATGTGGTGTGATGGTTAATTTTATTGTCAACTTGACTGGCCCATGTGGTACCCAGACATTTGTGGGTACGTCTATGAGGGATTCTCTTAATGAGGTTAATACTGGAATTAGTAGATTGAGTAAAATAGATTGCTCTTGCTAACAGAAGGGAGACTCATCCGGATCAGTTGAAGGCCTGAATTGAATGAAAGAGACTGTCCCTCCCCCTGCTAATGAAAACTCCTCCTGCCTGGCTGCTTTGAACTAGGACATCAGTTCTTCCTGTCTTTGGACTTGTTGAAACATTGGCTATTCCTGGGCTTTGAGCCTGAGGGCATTCAGACTAGCCTTAGACCATCAGTGCTCCTAGGTGTCCAGCTTGCTGACTGCAACTTGTGACTTGTCAGGCTTCCTAATCATATGAACCAATTCTTTATAATAAATTAACCTCTCTCTACTTATTTATCTATGTATATAGAGAAATAATAATATACAAATTAATACATGTTATTTTATATAAAATATATATAGAGAAATTATATATTTTATATACATGTATACATATATATTGAGAGAATATATATGTATATATATATATATTCAGTTATTTGGGTAAGATGCTTTATTTTCCCTATTGGGCTGTAAAACATTGACAAAATCTCTTAATCTTGTTGTCTCTGACATTGCTTAGCATAGTAGTAATAACAAATGATCAAGCCAGTTTTAGAAAATAAGTCAACCAATGAAGACCCAAAGTTGAGTGAGTCCTAAGGAATGGATATAATGTAAATAAAGATAATATAAACATATGCCATAGAAGTCAGTAGCATATAGAAAGTTCTGTGTATTTATTTTTGAAAAATTAGAAGAAATACAAAATTAACAAGAAGGAGAAGGGCAGAGAATAATAAGGCTGGTTGATTATTGGCTTCCTTACAATTGTCCATTTCTTTTAGTTCAGAGGAATAATACTGCAGTTGTTGAAACAAAGGAAGGGAATGGGGGAAATGTGTGAAGAGGAAAACTTAAATATTTGGATACACATTAAAGTCATTAACATTTTCCCATTTGCATTTTAGGCAGGTCTGGATCTAAGGACTTCTTTTAAAATGGGTATTCCTTCTTTTTAGTCTCAGTAAATAAAATTGCCCTGAGGCTGTCATGATTCCCACTTTATAATGTCATATAACTATCTTATTAATAATAACAGTCCTTTTTGTTCTATTGACACCACAGATGTAAGAAAAAGAAATTATTTAAAAGCTTCTGGAATTCTGGAAAAGGTAATGGAAAGGTTTAAAACAATAGAGATACTTAGTCATCTATCCAAAACCCATGGGTTTAGATAAAGATCAAATAAATGTTCACTATCCTTAATTTTCCAAACCACACACGAATAAATGTTAATTTTGGATCAAAACAACTTGGAGTATGTTTATATTTATTAAACTTAATATTCCAGATGACTCAAAGTAAAGAATCATACTACTCAAAAAATGAGATTGCCTAATGTCAATCTGATTGGTTATTTCCATATCAATTTGGCATCAGATTAAGATTTAACTACCACATATTGAGTATCTAATGCCTGATAAGCCTATACCAGGAACGTGTTGAAAATTCCCCTTTAAGAAAAGTATTGTTATCCTACATTTACACTCTAGTATTCTAAGGTTTAAAAAGGTAAATTAACTTGTCATAGATTAAATATGCTAATAAGTTTGAAGCTGGGACTTCAGCCAAGTTCTTTTGACTCCAAGTTCAGTGCTTTTTCTGATTGTACTTTGCTGGATTGGGTATAACTGGAAAACTTTTGTAGATAGCTGGGTCTTTTGTGATGCCAGAAAATGAGATCGTTTTGATATGTTTTAGATAAAGTATGAGAACCTTGCCTGCTAACCTATTCCAAAAAAACATCTTTAAAACTCTGCACATTAATAATCCTAAATCTCTACAATTGGGAACCAACATCTCCCAACTGGGATTTTTGCCTGTGAACACAGATACAAGCAACAGCAGGGTTACAGCATACTGATTCCCCCTAGACAAACTGTTGGTCAAAGGACAGTTACTTATTTGACAAATAATTCTTGCCAGCTTTCAAAAGTATAAGTAAGTTATGAAGCATTGACAATATTTGCAGTTAATTTAGAACTAAAATGTCTGCATAAGCTTAATTGTACAGGGGTTTAGAAATAAAATATTAAAGACAAACATTTACAACTTGTAGGGACTAACTGTACCAACTTTACAAAATGGTGTAAAGGAAGACTTTTCTTCTTGGGTCTTTTATAGAATTGATTGTCATTATATTCAACAAAATAAGAGTAATGAGATCAGTATCCAAAAAGCAGACATGATGAATAGGACACCAATATTACCTCAAAATTCCCTAATAGACAATCAGAACAAGCTTATCATAGTTGTTTGTGTGTGTGCATGCTGTAGCTTCAGTTGTGTGAGACTCTGTGCAATCCTATGGATCCTGTAGCCTGGCAGGCCTCTCTGTCCATGAGAATCTCCAGGCAAGAATACTGGAGTGGGCTGCCATTTCCTACTCCAGGGGATCTTCGTAACCCAGGGTCTGAACCCACATCACTTGCATCTCCTGCACGGGCAGGTGGATTCTTTACCACTGTGCCACCTGAGAAGCCCAGTAGTGTACATGTCTATCCTAAACCCCCAATGTGTTCCATCCTCACCTTCCCCCTCTGTGTCCACATGTCTTTTGTCTACATCTGCATCTTTATTCCTGCCCTGCGAATAGGTTCATCTGTATCATTTTTGTAGATTCTGCAAATATGAGTTAAATGTTGTTTTTTCTCTTTCTGATTTACTTCACTCTGTATGACAGACAAAAATTAGTTCCTGTTCTACTAATGCAAATCCATTAATGATATTATCATTGCATTATTTGAGTATTGAAATTTTCCCTGCATCAGTCTCCTTTAACCTTTTTCTTGGATTCTCTTCCCTCTCTCTCTCTTTCCCTTCAATTAACTCTCTTCTTGACACTGTCTGCTGACAGTGCTTTCTGCCAGCACTTGGGGAAAGCCACATTTCTTCTATGCAAAAGTCAATCAGGCAACATTAGGAATTCTCCCTCTAAGAAATATTTTCTTCAAATACATGTGCCTAAATAAAGGGTGGCACCACCCTTATGGCAGAAAGTGAAGAAGAACTAAAGAGCCTCTTGATAAAAGTGAAAGAGGAGAGTGGAAAAGTTGGCTTAAAGCTCAACATTCAGAAAACTAAGATCATGGCATCCGGTCCCATCACTTCATGGCAAATAGATGGGGAAACAGTGGAAACAGTGTCAGACTTTATTTTTTTGGGCTCCAAAATCACTGTGGATGCTGATTGCAGCCATGAAATTAAAAGACGCTTACTCCTTGGAAGGAAAGTTATGACCAACCTAGACAACATATTAAAAAGCAGAGACATTACTTTGTCAACAAAGATCCATCTAGTCAAGGCTATGATTTTTCCAGTGGTCATGTATGGATGTGAGAGTTGGACTATAAAGAAAGCTAAGCGTCAAAGAATTGATGCTTTTGAACTGTGGTGTTGGAGAAGACTCTTGAGAGTCCCTTGGACTGCAAGGAGATCCAACCAGTCCATCCTAAAGGAGATCAATCCTGGTGTTCACTGGAAGGACTGATATTGAAGGTGAAACTCCAATACTTTGGCAACCTGATGTGAAGAGCTGACTCACTGGAAAAGACCCTGATGCTGGGAAAGATCGAGGACAGGAGGAGAAGGGGACGACAGAGGATGAGATGGCTGGATGGCATCACCGACTAAATGGACATGAGTTTGGGTGAACTCTGGGAGTTAGTGATGGACAGGCAGGCCTGGCGTGCTGTGGTTCATGGGGTCGCAAAGAGTTGGACACGACTGAGCGACTGACCTGAACTGAACTGAAATAAAGGGTTTCAGGTGGACATCACTTTTTCCTAAGGGGAGAATCATGTATTTCATTAATTCAAAGGTAAAGTAGAGATATAATTCAATATATTTAATTCTGAAATATTCATATAAAAGAACTGAGCTGTAGGATAGCTAATCCAGGCTTCTCAGGTGGCACTAGTGGTAAAGAATTTGCCTGCCAGTGAAGGAGATGCAAGAGAGGTGAGTTCAATCCCTGGATCAGGAAGATCCCCTGAAGTAGAATATGGCTACCCACTCTAGTATTCTTGCCTGGAAACTTTCATGGACAGAGGATCCTGGTGGGCTACAGTCCACGGGGCCGCAGAGAGTCAGACACAACTAGTGACTGATCAAGCAGAGTAAATAGTTAACCCAAACAGTGACTAGTACAAAAATAATCTACACTGAGCTAATAATTGACATTTGTTTTTATTTTTGGGGTTTTATTTCAAAGTTTATTTTCTCATTTCTTATTTCTTATGCAAGTAATTAAAATTCATGTTCGCTTCCTGAATTAGGATTAGTTCAATAAAAATTAAGATTTTCCTACACAGGAATTTCGGAGAAGGCAATGGCACCCCACTCCAGTGTTCTTGCCTGGAGAATCCCAGGGACAGGGGAGCCTGGTGGGCTGCCATCTATGGGGTTGCACAGAGTTGGTCACGACTGAAGTGACTTAGCAGCAGCAGCAGCAGCAGCAGCAGCACACAAGAATTTATCCAGTGAGCAACTTCACATACTGGAGTTGAATGTGAAATTTTAATGTAACGGTGGTTGCAGAAGCTCTCAAGAGCAAGTCCTAACATTAGGAGAAGCATTCAAAGACAAAGCCAAAGAAGACCTATAATCTGTAAAGCAAGGATGACAGAGTCAAGAACTTTACGAGACTATATAAAACTCAAGGAATAATCAAACTTAGAGACTCACAAGAAAGACCATGAATTTGTAAATATTTTCAAAATCTAGCATGCTCAACTTCTCCTGAGCATTATTGAAAATACACAGAAGATTTATGAGGGGAGAAATGATTCATTCTTTTAGTTCTGTTACTTATCATAAATGGATTAGCAATGTACATGGGAAACTTTGTAGACTTTAAGAGTCAGAACCAGAGTCTATCCATCTACAGATTCCTGATGACAAGATGGGAAAACTCCCTTGGATCTTAGATTGGTCTCCTTCTCAGCCTTTCAAGGTTACTCATAACCAGGAAATTACACTAGTTTTCTTTTCGTTGCTAAAACTTGGCTTTTAGTCAGAGTTAAGGATAATGTTAGGTGTAAATCACAAGTGCATTTGGTCCAACTAAAATATTATTTTTGAACTGGGCCTTAGACTAGACCTTCATATATATCAGCTGTTCCCAGGCAGAGTAGCAAAAAACATCTGTTTAAAACACTTTGTTTATTCTATCCTATCTCCTAATTTTGTACTTAACAATGATTACAACAATACTGGGGGAAGGATCAGGCTTCTCTGTTTTGCATTCATGTCAGGGAATTCTTTAGATAATAAAGCAAAGAAACCTAGGATCAAAAGTAGTTCTATTACTTAATCTCTAGGAGTTCTGTACTTTTAGTTTCAGGTGCAGGTGGTCTCTGGTATAAGCTGTCCCTTATCCATGAACATCCTAGGTCTGTTTCCTACTCTCTCTTCATTGCCACCCACCCCTCCCCTCAACATTCCCCCAACCCCACTCCACCCCCAGCCTTGCACTGTCTCCTTTCCTTTTGCACAGCCAGGTCCCCTCAGTAGGATCTGTCTTTAAACTTGTTCTATCTATGTGCCCAGCTGTATTCCAGACTGGGGCTTTAAGTACGGATGTCAGAAGCCTCACGTTTCATATCCAACGAATCTTAACATCAGACCTTGTTGTCTTTAATGCTGAATTCTAGTTACTGACTCTGTCCTTGGGTCTCAGGATTCTGGATGATGTCTCTCCATACCCCTGTGAACCAGGGCGCAGTTTCTGTCTTGTGCTCTGACTGACAAGCTCATTCCCCTCAAGGAATGAAGACATCTTGAATCCAGACTGTTCCTAGTTTTGTTAGCCTCCTTCCCTGGCAGGCTGGATTCTGTGTCCTGTTTCTCTTCTCATGAGTAGATGGAGTTCCACCATACACTCATCACCATGAGTGTAACTCTGAGTATAGAATTCTGCCTCTGCAAGTCTGCTTGTAAATCAGTGCTCTTCCATGGCCACCGATCTCACCTATATTCATGAAAACGTGAACTAGGTCTGAAACACCTACTCAGTGTGCTGTGTGCAATTGATCATCCTACTGCTCTTATTAGGGCCAGTCCCTTAGATAGGGCAGTTTTTCTGGACCCACAAGTCTCGCTTCTTCTTTCCTTCCTCTCGCTTCTCTCTACAAACAGAATTACTGATGCCTCACTTGCCAGGAAATGGCAACCCACTCCAGTATTCTTGTCTGGAAAATTCCATGGATGGGGTATCCTGGCGGGTTACAGTCCATGGAGTTGCAAAGAGTAGGAGGTGACTGAGCATGCACACCCACTTGCCATAACATTCCTTCATGTTCCCTTTAACATATCTTCAACCTGAACCATTGATGATACTGTGCAAATATTCACACCTGTATTTGGATAACACATGCTTTATATTGTAGTCCTGCCTCTCCTGCTCCAAACTCAAACAGAATATTTTTCTTTCCAAAGTCAATCAATGATCATAAAGAAAAAGAATTCTTTTTTGCTCATTTCTTTGTGCTCAATTTCTCTATCACCCACAACAGCAACACACAGTGTCACCTCCCTGCCACCAAGAAGTACAAGCTCTATGTGCTGTGCTTAGTTGCTCAGTCATGTCTGACTCTTTGTGACCCCACGGACTGCAGCCCACCAGGCTCCTCTGTCCATGGGGATTCTCCAGGCAAGAATACTGGAGTGGGTTGCCATGCCCTCTTCCATGGGATTTTCCCAACCCAGGGATCGAACCCAGGTCTCCCATATTGCAGGTGGATTCTTTACCATCTGAGCCACCAGGGAAGAACTATGCAGATAGTCAAATAAATAAATAAGAGAGTCTTAAGGGAGGCCAGAGAAGCTGCAGCAAAGAAAAAACAGAAATGGAACTGAGTTTACGGATTTACAGTGAGGCCAGACGGCCTAAACATCTTAAACAGACAGAAATAGGGTGACATATAATTTGCTGCCCGGACAGGATCCATTTGAGAATAGAAAGAAACGTTACTAATAATTTTACCAGGAAAGTTATGTAAAATGAGACTACCTAAGACTGATTGGAATATATGGTCAACTTATAAATAAGGGAATTTTGTCTCTAGTCCAAGAATAAGGAAGCAATTGAAGTGTTTCAGACTTGTGCATGATTTGATGTGCATTTCAAGAATACATCTGTGAGAAAAGGGTCAGTCCGCCAGAGTCATACATGACTGAGCAACTAAGTGCACGCACCCACACACCCCCCAACCTCTCTCTCCAAAATTAATCTTCACATGGGAAAGTCTCTTGGTAATTATCACTGCCACCAACATGCCTGCTCCAAGTTGGGCTGCTGCTGCTGCTGCTAAGTCACTTCAGTCGTGTCCGACTCTGTGTGACCCCATAGACGGAAGCCCACCAGGCTCCCCCGTCCCTGGGATTCTCCAGGCAAGAACACCGGAGTGGGTTGCCATTTCCTTCTCCAATGTGTGAAAGTGAAAAGTGAAAGTGAAGTCGCTCAGTCGTGTCCGACCCTTAGCGACCCCACGGACTGCAGCCTACCAGGCTCCTCCATCCATGGGATTTTCTAGGCAAGAGTACTGGGGTGGCTTGCCATGGTTAATATTCCAGGACCACCAGTGGTATGTGATTTTTTTTCCCTTCACACTTCATGGGGCAATTGAGTTAAACCTGAACTCAAGGTTTAAGGTGGTATAATGGCAGTATCTTGCATGTGTGTGTGCTAAGTCACTTCAGTTGTGTCCAACTCTTTGTGACCCTGTGGACTGTAGCCTGCCAAGCTCCTCTGTCTGTGGGATTCTCCAGGCAGGAATACTGGAGTGGGTTGCCATGCCCTCCTTCAATGTATCTTCCCAACCTAAGGATCAAACTCGTGTCTCCTGCATCTCCTGCATTGCAGGTGGATTCTTTACCTCTGAGCCACCGGGGAAGCCCCAATGGCAGGATCGTAACAGTATTTAATTTTCAAGTGAAAATTTATGTGTTTTAAAAATATAATTACCATGCTATTTCCTTAAATACTACATACATGTTGAAAGAACTTTTAAAATACAATAATTAGAAATATAATTTGTGACCCTTTTTCACATTACATCATTTTCATTTTCCCATGTCATTAAAATATCTTGGCAAATATTATTTTAATTTCTGCATACTATGCCATCACATGAAGATAACATATCTTAATTTCTCAATTGTTGAGCATGTTGATAAAAACTTTGGCAAATATATGTATCCATAGTTCAGAACATTGCTTTATAATGGATTCCCAGAAGTAGAATTAGTCTGTAAATGGATAAAATCATGTTGAAACCTCTTGCTATATATTACCAAACTGCTTTTCAGAAAATTTAAGGTGGTATGATTCACAATCATATCTATATTGTATTAGAAATACCAAGTCATCACAATCTTGCCCTCATTGAGTATGTAGTATTAAGCTTTTTAAGAAAATGCATGGCATATCATTACTGGCATAATTTGCATTTTCTTAATTTGTGGTAAGTTAAAATAGGATCTCACATATATTAGTTATTTGCCTTTTCTCTCGTAAATCATGTATTCACAATGCTTATCCATTTATTATTTTTTTATTAAAGTTATATTTTTTGTAATTAATTTGTGTGGGTTTTAGATAAACATTTTAATAAACTTTCTTTTGCTTTATACTATTTTTTCTAGATCATTGAATCATTTTAAAAAATTAAATGGTTTCAAACATAAAAATTTTACCTTTTAATTAAAATATGCACTGTAGTGCATGCTCAGTGAAAACAGCTCAAAATATGGAAGAAAGAATTGAAACCCTCCCCTTATTTTTCTATTTTAGGAATAAAATTATTTAGTCACTCTACATATTTCTTACCTTTCATTGTATCTAATTTTATTATATATTCTTGTTGAGATTTCCATTGCTTTGTTACTGTTTTTTACCTTTTTAAAAACTACATCTAACAGGAGACTCGCTTTCCATCTTCTAAAATCTGAAGTCAAAGCCTTTAGACACTAAGTGAGCAATGCCGTGCCAGGCTCTAGCCTGTGTTTCTTAGGAAATGCTTTATCTCCAAAGAGAGATCTACTTTCGCATTAGTCATTTTTTGGTCTGAACCTAGAGGTACCTCCTTGAACTTTTTTGACTAGGATCTCCCTAGAGGTGTAGAGTTCTGTTAGTCTGCAGTCCCTAACAGAACTCAGCACATTTCCTGTGAAACTGTAAGTACAGATTGAAGATTCATTGATAGATTTCCTTCTTTAAGCATTAAAAAATAAAACATAATTAGCAATATATGCCTCTCATGAGAATAGAATTCATTCAAAATGACCTCTTGCAGTACACAGTTCTCTGCTCAGTGTTGGCAAAATTGCCAATAGAACATGTTAAGACATTAATATATTGCTGGGTAGCATGAGGTCTAGATGGTGTCTATGTTTTGAGTCCCCTGCTTGATTTGATACATCCTTACCCTTAACGTTGGTCACCCTGACTTAGAGGGGATCTAGCGGCGATTACTCAACTCCCATTCTTTTTCAGGAGTGCCAGAGTCATTTATCAGTCTTGCAGGGTGATTCTTTCCATTCATCTAACACCATCTGTGATAGTTAAATTTATGTGTCAACATTGCTTGGCTATGGCGTCTAGTGGTTTGGTCAAGCACTAGTTTAGCTGTTGCTGTGAAATGTAATTTTTGAATGTAACTAACACGATCAATCAACTTTAAGTAAAGCTAATTACACTTCATAGTGTGGGTCTCATTCAATCAGGTGCAGGCCTAAAGAGTAAAGACTGAGGTTTCCCAAAGAAGAAGGAATTCGCCCTCATACTGCAACGTAGAAATTCTACCTGACCTACCAATTTGCTTATTTATTTTTAGCGTTTCAGGCTCAACTCTGCAACATCGGTCCTAAATCTCTAGCTTACTAGGCTGACTTACAGGTTTTAGATTTTCCAGTCTCCCAAATTATATTAAAATAAAACCAACTTGTTAAAATACATCTCTCTCTCCCTTTCTCTCTCTTCACATAGACACATGCATATGAATAGGCACATATATGTGTAAAGGTTTGTGCAGCATATTTATAATATAAATACCGTATTTAATATAGTAGAAACTGTTATGTTATATAAATATAATATAAATTATATAAATATCATATTTATGGCATAATATATGTAGTAGAAATATGTGTACATAAATATCCTATTCTCTTTATTTCTCTGAAGAACAATGACAAATACAGACTGCAGAGTGCTGCCCTGCTTTCAAGTGCTGAGGCTGATGTAGATTTTTATCCTAATTCTATACAGTATTGGATGTCTCAGTAGGAATTCGGGAGAGAAGAAATAATTATGGTACCATGCTGATCTATTAGGGCTTCCCTGATGGTTCCGGTAGTAAAGAATCTGCCTGCAATGCAGGAGACCCAGGTTCAGTCCCTGGTGAAGGGAATGGCGTCCCACGCCATTTTTACCTGAAGAATTCCATGTTACATGCTGTATGCTTGGCACTTCTATGCCATTTTTAAAATTTGCTTCCTTTTGTCAGCATTCAAATATTTATTTTGATCTCTACAAAAAGCAAGTCAACGGGGATCATAATAAATTAATAGCATCAATACTCTCATTTTGTAGCCAGAGATGTCAGTCTCACAAAGGTTAGGAGTGTCCCTAAGAAAATACCCTGCTAATAAAAATCAATGCCAGGCTTAGAAGCTGTATCCATCTGACTCTAAAACTGGTTTATTGTTTTTGTGCCACTTTCCACTATAACATGCCACCTCAACTTGTGCTTAGAATGGAATGTATGATAGCTCATCTCAAAGAATAAGATTAATTTTCCATTTCCTGTACCCCCTCCTTATTTCAGGTTCTTATTATCCCTCTGCCTCTGGACATCCCACCTGTCTCTGTGAGTGTCCAGTGTAATTATCACTGCCTTTTGAACATTTCCTTATCTCCCCATCATCCCTAACCCAGCAGTCATCTCTGAACCTTAATCACAGACACTGGCCACACCAGTAACTTGGCTGGTTGTTTCATAACTAGTTTCATGTGCATTAGCACAAATATTTAACTCTCCTATTTGATGGTAAGTCCTGGGAATTTCAGGCTTTGTACACCAGTGAAGATGCCTTTGGTTATGGAAACATTGCCCCATATGAGGCCTTATCTGATGGAAGAGTCACATGTGAACACAGACAGTGACAATATAAGGTGATAACTCCTTAGAGCTGGAAAACAGTGGCCCTTCTGCACCTTCAAGAATACCTCACATATAGACAGGCAATCAGTAACTACTTTTTGAATACTGAGATTAAAACATCCGAGTATTTATTCATGAGATAATTTCTGAGAAGTTTCTCAAGAGGTATGCATTTTAAAGGTTGCCACGGGTGGCTCAGACAGTAAAGAAACCACCTTCTATACAGAAGAACCAGGTTTAATCCTTGGGTCGGGAAGATCCCCCTGGAGAAGGAAGTGGCTACTCATTCCAGTATTCTTGCCTGGGAAATCCCATGGACAGAGGAGCCTGGCGGGCTGCAGTCCATGGGGTCCCAAAGAGTTGAACACAACTTAGCGACTAAGCCACTGCTGCTGCTGCTGCTGCTAAGTCACTTCAGTCATGTCCGACTCTGTGCAACCCCAGAGACGGCAGCCCACCAGGCTCCACCGTCCCTGGGATTCTCCAGGCAAGAACACTGGAGTGGGTTGCCATTTCCTTCTCCAATGCATGAAAGTGAAAAGTGAAAGTGAAGTCATGCAGTCGTGTCCGACTCTTAGCAACCCCATGGACTGCAGCCTACCAGGCTCCTCCGTCCATGGGATTTTCCAGGCAAGAGTACTAGAGTGGGGTGCCATTGCCTTCTCCGGACTAAGCCACTACATGCACTTTAAAAATTCAAAATGTGACATGTTTAATTTTAAAAACATGAAAAGAGACATTACCTTAAACTTTTCTTGTGGGAAAGCAGGAATTCTCTTCCTACTGTACTCGGCTGTGCTTATACTTTCCTTCAGAGGTCTAGATTTGAGATTACCATAAAGTTGGCCTTCATTCTGTTTGCATTTTCCATGCCACTAGAAACAGCATTTTCCTGGTATTTCTATTGAAAATAGTTTTGGCTCATATTATTTGGCTCTCTGTCCACAGGGTGTATGCATGGAGAAGGAGGGGAGAAAAGGGGTAACTCTACAGACTGGCAACAGAATTCTAGAGGAGAATGCTTTCAAACAAACCACACATGGTATTTTCCCAAGCCCCCAAGTGCCTGGATTTCACCTCAGCTGAGAGTAGGGAAATAAAGACAAATGTCAACACTGCTTGCCTTTAGAAAACAGAGCTCCTTGGTGGTCTCAGTGTAAAGAGTTTGCTTCTAATGCCTTTAGAAAGCATCATTGTAAATAAATATTTTCAAAGGCCCTCCTTGAATACATTTAGTAACTATGTCCATTTATTTTTAAGGAGAGCCTTTGAGCCTTACTGACCAGTTTCCAAGATACTGATTCTTCTAAAAATTTGGCAGAGAAAAAAGAAGGTACAGCCAGAAAGACCTTTGTTATCCAAGGTCTTTTTATACTAAACGATGCAGAGCAGAGCACGTGGAATGTAGACATCCTTTCTTTCACTATTCAAAAGATCCTTACGTGGCTGGAGAAATATGCTCACAGTGCTCAACCCTTTTCTCAGCTTTTGGAACCTGTTCTCTCTCAGGGTATGTTTTCCCCTTGGCCTTAGTTTGTCCTTTAATTTGACAGCAACTCTCAGCCAACAATTTGAAATAGTTTTAAATATTATTTGGTGACAACTTGTTCCATTTTTGAAAACTTGAATAAAACCTAAAATCAAAGATATGAAAAGATCATATGGTAAGTTACCATCAGAACTAAAATGTTCATTTGTTTCTAGTATATTATGTCATAAAACTGTATATAAATATTATATACACATGTATGAATATATATATATATATTCCTATACATTTATATATTGGGCTTCCCCAATGGCTCAGTCGGTAAAGAATCCGCCTGCAATGCAGGAGACACAGAAGATACGGGTTTGATCCCTGGGTTGGGAAGATCCCCTGGAGGAGGAAATGGCAACCTATTCTAGTATTCTTGCCTGAAAAATCCCATGGATGGAGGAGCCTGGTGGGTTACAGTCCATGGGGTCACAAAGAGTCAGGCACAACTGAGCACAGCACAGCAGAAACATAAGTGTATTTGTATTCAAACAGAGCTGTGGCAAGATAGCATAACCATATAAGATAGATCTGGTATTGAGTCTTAGCTCCATTACTTAACACTTGAGCAAGCAAATTAACCTTCTGAGCTTCACCTTCCTCATCTGTGAAATTTGCATAATGATATTCACCTAACTGTTATTATTAGGATAAAATTTAATAACAGGTATACTTACCTATTTGAAAAGTTGATTCAAGTCAATATTATTGATCAATATTATTGTTAATGTTGATTTGGCTAAAGGTTCCAGTCTTACCTAAGAAAGTAACTGTAAAGGTTATCCTAGTTCAACAACCCAAAAGCATATGAAAGTTTTCCTGGTAACTTTCCAACACATTTTTTTTAAAAATTCTTTCCCTTCCCTTGCTTTGACTTCATTGTGCTCACCACCAGTATGATTCCAAATCAAAAGATAGTTGGTTGACTGGACACCAGGAGAATAAGCATCACTTCACTCGTTAAGTAATGGCTTTGTCCAATTTAATTGGGTAAATTGGCTTTGTCCCAATGTTATTCCTCTTGTCTCCCTATATCACGGTCTTTGGTTTTACAAACCCGTCTCAACATTTAGTTAAATCAGTAAATGAGCAAGTCAATCCCATTTTTAAAACCATAAATTCTATTGCTTTACAAAATTGTGTGTGTGTGTGTTTTTCTTTCCCTTTGGACCAATCAACTAGGTTCTAATAATACACTTCATGTGGCTCAATTACACTAAATTTCTCTACCATTTTCTGTCAAAACAAAAACAGTATTCTTTATTTGACAAATATTAAGAACTATTTTCTTCACTAGTTTGGTTTCCTAGTAACACAGAAATCATGATTAAAGTGTTCAAAGAGTGACTTGATTTTAAGCAATTATCGCTATGGTAATATCACCAAGCATGAGTTTTGTGTGGACTCACCATTATCTTTCAGTAGCAGTGCAAAGAGCATTTCAGTTCAGTTCAGTTCAGTTCAGTCGCTCAGTCATGTCCGACTCTCCGCGACCCCATGAATCACAGCACGCCAGGACTCCCTGTCCATCACCAACTCCCGGAGTTCACCCAAACTCATGTCCACAAAGTCAGTGATGCCATCCAGCCATCTCATTCTCTGTCGTCCCCTTCTCCTCCCGCCCCCAACCTTTTCCAGCATCAGAGTCTTTTCCAGTGAGTCAACTCGTCGCATAAGGTAGCCAAAGTATTGCAGTTTCAGTTTTAGCATCAGTCCTTCCAATGAACACCCAGGAGTGATCTCCTTTAGAATGGACTGGTTGGATCTCCTTGCAGTACAAGGGACTCTCAAGAGTCTTCTCCAACACAACAGTTCAAAATCATCAATTCTTTGGTAATCAGCTTTCTTCACAGTCCAACTCTCACATCCATACATGACCACGGGAAAAACCATAGCCTTGACTAGACGGATCTTTGTTGGCAAAGTAATGTCTCTGCTTTTCAATATACTATCTAGGTTGGTCATAACTTTCCTTCCAAGGAGTAAGCGTCTTTTAATTTCATGGCTACAATCAGCATCTGCAGTGATTTTGGAGCCCCCAAAAAATAAAGCCTGACACTGCTTCCACTGTTTTTCCATCTATTTCCCATGAAGTGATGGGACCAGATGCCATGATCTTTGTTTTCTGAACGTTGAGCTTCAAGCCAACCTTTTCACTCTCCTCTTTCACTTTCATCAAGAGGCTTTTCAGTTCCTCTTCACTTTCGGCCATAAGGGTGGTGTCATCTGCATATCTGAGGTTACTGATATTTCTCCCAGCAATCTTGATTCCAGCTTGTGCTTCTTCCAGCCCAGCGTTCCTCATGATGTACTCTGCATAGAAGTTAAATAAGCAAGGTGACAATATACAGCCTTGACGTACTCCTTTTCCTACTTGGAACCAGTCTGTTGTTCCATGTCCGGTTCTGACTGTTGCTTCCTGACCTGCATACAGGTTTTTCAAGAGGCAGGTCAGGTGGTCTGGTATTCCCATCTCTTTCAGAATGTTCCACAGTTTATTGTGATCCACACAGTCAAAGGCTTTGGCATAGTCAATGAAGCAGAAATAGATGTTTTTCTGGAACTCTCTTGCTTTCTCCATGATCCAGCGGATGTTGGCAATTTGATCTCTGGTGCCTCTGCCTTTTCTAAAACCTGCTTGAACATCTGGGAGTTCACGGTTCACATACTGCTGAAGCCTGGCTTGGAGAATTTTGAGCATGGCTTTACTAGCATGTGAGATGAGTGCAATTGTGCGGTAGTTTGAGCACTCTTTGGCATTGCCTTTCTTCGGGATTGGAATGAAGACTGACCTTTTCCAGTCCTGTGGCCACTGCTGAGTTTTCCAAATTTGCTGGCATATTGAGTGCAGCACTTTCACAGCGTCATCTTTCAAGATTTGAAATAGCTCAACTGGAATTCCATCACCTCCACTAGCTTTGTTCATAGTGATGCTTTCTAAGGCCCACTTGACTTCACATTCCAAGATATCTGGCCCTAGGTCAGAGATCACGTTATCGTGACAATCTTGGTCGTGAAGATCTTTTTTGTACAGTTCTGTGTATTCTTGCCACCTCTTCTTAATATCTTCTGCTTCTGTTAAGTCCATACCATTTCTGTCCTTTATCGAGCCCATCTTTGCATGAAATGTTCCCTTGGAATCTCTAATTTTCTTGAAGAGATCTCTTGTTTTCCCTATTCTGTTGTTTTCCTCTATTTCTTTGCATTGATCACTGAGGAAGGCTTTCTTTTCTCTCCTTGCTATTCTTTGGAACTCTGCATTCAGATGCTTATCTCTTTCCTTTTCTCCTTTGCTTTTCGCTTCTCTTCACAGCTATTTGTAAGGCCTCCTCAGACATCCATTTTACTTTTTTGCATGTATTTTCCATAGGGATGGTCTTGGTCCCTGTCTCCTGTACAATGTCACGAACCTCCGTCCAGAGTTCATCAGGCACTCTATCAGATCTAGTCCCTTAAATCTATTTCTCACTTCCACTGTATAATCATAAAGGATTAGATTTAGGTCATATCTGAATGGTCTAGTGGTTTTCCATACTTTCTTCAATTTAAGTCTGAATTTGGCAATAAGGAGTTCATGATGTAAGCCACAGTCAGCTCCTGGTCTTGTTTTTGCTAACTGTATACAGGTTCTCCATCTTTGGCTGCAAAGAATATATTCAGTCTGATTTCAGTGTTGATCTGGTGATGTCCATGTGTAGAGTCTTCTCTTGTGTTGTTGGAAGAGGGTGTTTGCTCTGACCAGTGTGTTCTCTTGGCAAAACTCTATTAGCCTTTGCCCTGCTTCATTCCGTGCTCCAAGGCCACATTTGCCTTTTACTCCAGGTGTTTCTTGACTTCCTAGTTTTGCATTCCAGTCCCCTATAATGAAAAGGAGATCTTTTTTGGGGTGTTAGTTCTAAAAGGTCTTGTAGGTCTTCATAGAACCGTTCAACTTCGGCTTCTTCAGCATTACTGGTTGGGGCATAGGCCTGGATTACTGTAATATTGAATGGTTTGCCTTGGAAACGAACAGAAATCATTCTGTCGTTTTTAAGACTGCATCCAAGTACTGCATTTTGGACTCTTTTGTTGACCATGATGGCTACTCCATTTCTTCTAAGGGATTCCTGCCCACAGTAGTAGATATAATGGTCATCTGAGTTAAATTCACCCATTCCAGTCCATTTTAATTCACTGATTCCTAGAATGTCTATGTTCACTCTTGCCATCTCCTGTTTGACCACTTCCAATTTGCCTTGATTCATGGACCTAACATTCCAGGTTCCTATGCAATATTGCTCTTTACAGCACCGGACCTTGCTTCTATCACCGGTCACATCCACAACTGCGTATTGGTTTTGCTTTTGCTCCATCCCTTCATTCCTTCTAGAGTTACTTCTCCACTGATCTCCAGTAGCATACTGGGCACCTACCTACCTGGGGAATTCCTCATTCAGTATCCTATCATTTTGCCCTTTAATACTGTTCCTGGGGTTCTCAAAGCAAGTATACTGAAGTGGTTTGCCATTCCCTTCTCCAGTGGACCACATTCGGCTGTGGTCCACGTGATCAGATCAACTAATTTCCTGTGATTACAATTTCAGTGTGTCTGCCCTCTGATGCCCCCTCGCAATACCTACCCTCTTATTTGGGTTTCTCTTACCTTGGGCGTGGGATATCTCTTCACAGCTGCTCCAAGAAAGTGCAGCCACTGCACCTTACCTTGGATGAGGGGTATCTCCTCAAGGGCGCCCCCCTGACCTTGAACGTGGGGTAGCTCCTCTTGGCTCTCCTGCCCCCCGCAGCCACCGCCTATTAGACGTGGGGTAGCTCCTCTCGGCCGCTGGCCGTGGCCTCAGGCGTGGGGTAGCTCCTCACGGCCGCGCCTCTTTGCGTGGTCGGTTGCGCCGGGCAGCCGTCTTCGCAGCCGGGGCCGGTGTCTCCCGCGTCTGCGCTGCCAGGGCATTTAGGGATTATCTTTTCCTATAGGAACCTGGTCTTTTCTGTCTCAGCTATAGATTTAGGTAGTGTGAAAGCTCTTGCCAGTTTATTTTAGTGACAAGGGGTTAAAGGTTTCACTCAGCTTTTCACATTTGAGAAGAAGACATTGGCATGGGTGTTTCCTAGACTTGTGGAATGCTTTGATAAGGACTGGCCCATTAACAAAGTGAAATATTTGCCAAGACAGTGTATATCTCCATGTTTACCTTGTATCATAGGCCTCTTTAAGAATTTTCCCGACACTCCATATTTAATCTCTGCTTTGGAGACCTAAAATTCTCATTACTTTTGAGGTCATTGCTTTTGTTTTCTCTGTAATCTCTCCACTTTAAATTCAGTGTGTGAGTTTAAAGTTTGTACCTAGAAATCACATGCATTTCTGTGGTTTATTCCGCTGGCCTATGGCCAATCAACACAAAGATTAAGGCTTGAAATGTAACTCTTTTTTTCCTCATTAGCATAATTGGATATGCTCTGAGGGTGGCACTAAATTTCCTTACCTTCACAGCTATTTCTTGGAAGAATAAACTTACTAAATGCATTAGACAAAATTTAGTACTTGTGCCAGCATTGTTGCTCTTGTTATTTCAGTGAGAAATTGCAACCCTTGAGTAGGACTATTTCCAGGAATGGCCAGAAAAAAATAATTAAAATGCTCCTGGTTTTTAGCTGACTTAATTGGGTAATACCAGTAACTCTCTTTGTTCTTTTGTAATATACAAATAATTTCCTTTCTACATCATATGTCATGATGGATGGCACAATACAGGCTAAAATTTCTTGATATTTTCTTGATACTTGGCCATACTTTCCTGATGTGCTCAGTCACTCAGTCATGTTCAACTCTTTGTGACCCTATGGACTGTAGCCTACCAGGCTGCTCTGTCCATTTGATTTTCCAGGCAAGAATACTAGAGTAGGCTGCCATTTCCTCTTCCAGATGCTTTCTTGATACTTGGATGTAATAAACATTATCCTTCACAATAATGAGGTCTGGGAATCTCTTGATTAAAAACTGATGCCTCCCAGTCATACCTAAAACACAGTGATGAAGGTCATTTCATAATGACATTAGCTAGGCTGGAAGTGAGGATTAGTGAGGGAATATTATAAAAATTTTTTCACCCTTCATAGTTTATATTTCCACACTGCATATCTCTTAAGGCTATTCCCCACAATCACTAAAAACAATAAGATATCTAAAGAACATCATCAGTCACTCCTTTTTTAGGAGTTCTCTTTGGTCTTTTGATGGTACAAGTCAATGTGGGATCTTGGAAGCTATCTGAAGACTGCCTACCACAGTCTGCTACTCAGTGTCCAATGTGTCAGTCATCCAACCCTGTAAAGGTGACTAAGAATTCATATAACATCCTAGGGAATACTGCTTCTTTAATTTAATAAAATTCAGACAGAAGATTTAAGTAAAATACTTCTATAAGTGATTTTCTAAGAGGCTGAAATGGGAGATCCTTTTGAATTTGAGTAGTTAAGGAAATTTTCATCATTGTAATAAGGTATACATTAACACTTCTGGCAACATTACTGTCTATTAAGCTTAATTTCTACAGCTTGCAAGAGTCCTTTGCAAACACATTTTTTTTATAATAGCACTTTAGCAAATATCTATTTCTGCTTCATTGACTATGCCAAAGCCTTTGACTGTGTGGATCACAGTAAACTGTGGAACATTCTGAAAGAGATGAGAATACCAGACCACCTGACCTGCTTGTTGAGAAACCTGTATGCAGGTCAGGAAGCAACAGTTAGAACTGGACATGGAACAACAGACTGGCTCCAAATAGGAAAAGGAGTACATCAAGGTTGCATATTGTCACCCTACTTATTTAACTTATATGCAGAGTATATTATGAGGAACGCTGTGCTGGAAGAAGCACAAGCTGGAATCAAGATTGCTGGGAGAAATATCAATAACCTCAGATATGCAGATGATACCACCCTTATGGCAGAAAGTGAAGAGGAACTCAAAAGCCTCTTGATGAAAGTGAAAGAGGTGAGTGAAATGGTTGACTTGAAGCTCAACATTCAGAAAACTAATATCATGGCATCCGGTCCCATCACTTCATGGGAAATAGATGGGGAAACAGTGGAAGCAGTGTCAGATTTTATTTTGGGGGGCTCCAAAATCACTGCAGATGCTGATTGCAGCCATGAAATTAAAAGACGCTTACTCCTTGGAAGGAAAGTTATGACCAACCTAGATAGCATATTAAAAAGCAGAGACATTACTTTGCCAACAAAGGTCCGTCTTGTCAAGACTATGGTCTTTCCCGTGGGCATGTATGGATGTGAGAGTTGGACTGTGAAAAAAGCTGATCGCCGAAGAATTGGTGCTTTTGAACTGTGGTGCTGGAGAAGACTCTTGAGAGTCCCTTGGACTGCAAGGAGATCCAATCAGTCCATTCTAAAGGAGATCAATCCTGGGTGTTCATTGGAAGGACTGATGCTAAAGTTGAAACTGCAATACTTTGGCCACCTCATGCGACGAGTTGACTCACTGGAAAAGACTCTGATGCTGGAAGGGATTAGGGGCCGGAGGAGAAGGGGACGACAGAGAATGAGATGGCTGGATGGCATCACCGACTCGATGGACATGAGTTTGAGTGAACTCCGGGAGTTGGTGATGGACAGGGAGGCCTGGCATGCTCTGATTCATTGGGTCGCGGAGAGTCGGACACAACTGAGCGACTGAACTGAACTGAAATGAACTGAACTGAAAGTTATGTGACATTTGCCCTTAGTTATGTGACAATTGATAGCATGTATGCTCAATCACTTCAATCATGTCCAACTCTTTGCAACCCTATTAATGTACTCGGCCAGTCTCCTCTGTCCATGGGATTTTCCAGGCAAGTGTGTTGCCATGCCCTCCTCTAGCAGATCTCCCTGACCCAAGGATTGAACCCTCGTCTCCTGAATTGCATGCAGATTCTTTACCCCTGAGCCACCAGGGAAGCCTGATACTTGACTAAAGTTCTTATAATCAGAGCAATAGTTCTTTTTTACTATTATTATTTTGTATTGGGGAATAGCCAATTAACAAACAATGTTGTGTTAGTTTCAGGTGAATAGCAAAGGGACTCAACTATACATATACATGTATCCATTCTCCTCCCAACTGCCATCCCTTCCCGGATGAGCCCCCAAGATGAAAGGCTGTTGCTGACCCATGAAAAGATGCCGGATTCTTGGCCTCTGGAAGAGAAGAATTTAATCCGGGGCCAGAGACGAGGCTTGATCGCTCAGAGACTCTGTGCAATAGAGTTTTATTGAAGTATAAAAGGGATCGAGAAAGCTTCTGGCATAGACATCAGAAGGGGGCAGAAAGAGTGCCCCCTTGCTAATGTTAGCAATGGAGTTATACACCTTTTAATTAGCTATTAACAATGAATCAAAAGAATGTCTCAAGTTTGTGAAAAATCTATCAGACCTACTCCCACAATTGACATTTTAGGATAACAAGATAAGAATATAACAATAGGAAGATCCTCTAGGCCCACTCCCATAATAAACACTCTAAGATATCAGGATTAATCAGAAGGTTTTCAGGAAGGAGAAACTGTCCTCCAGCCAGATACACTGTTGTTGCATAATCCCTAGTACAGAGTTTAAACTGAGTTGTGTAATTGACTGAGACTATTTTTGGGGGCTCCAAAATCACTGCAGATGGTGATTGCAGCCATGAAATTAAAAGACGCTTACTCCTTGGAAGGAAAGTTATGACCAACCTAGATAAAAAGGTCTGAAGATACTCTGAGCACCAGTCAGCTCCCAGTCTTGTTTCTGCTGACTGTATAGAGCTTCTCCATCTTTGGCATTAAAGAATATAATCGATCTGATTTTGGTGTTGGCCATCTGGTGACATCCATGTGTAGGTCTTCTCTTGTGTTGTTGGAAGAGGGTGTTTGCTATGACCAGTGCGTTCTCTTGGCAAAAATCTATTAGCCTTTGCCCTGCTTCATTCTGTATTCCAATGCCAAATTTGCCTTACTCAAGGTGTTTCTTGACTTCCTACTTTTGCATAGCTGTGAAAAGAAGAGAAGCAAAAAGCAAAGGAGAAAAGGAAAGATATAAGCATCTGAATGCACAGTTCCAAAGAATAGCAAGGAAAGACAGGAAAGCCTTCCTTAGTGATCAATGCAAAGAAACAGAGGAAAACGATAGAATGGGAAAGACTAGAGATCTCTTCAAGAAAATTAGAGATACCAAGGGAACTTTTCACACAAAGATGGGCTCAAGAAAGGACAGAAATGGTATGGACCTAACAGAAGCAGAAGAAGAGGTGGCAAGAATACACAGAAGAACTGTACAAAAAAGATCTACATGACCAATATAATCATGATGGCGTGATCACTGACCTAGAGCCAGACATCCTGGAATGTGAAATCAAGTGGGCCTTAGGAAGCATCACTACAAACAAAGCTAGTGGAGCTGACGGAATTTCAGTTGAGATCAAGAGTCTTCATACTTCCTACCTGTGGGTTTAGCTTATACTGTTCAGTTCAGTTCAGTCGCTCAGTTGTGTCCGACTCACGCGAGAGACGCCGGCCCCGGCGGCACAGCTTATACTGTTACTTTACTAGTATTAGTAAATTTATTTATTTATTCCTCAACTTATTTCAAAAATTATTTAAGAGAGACTTCACTCATAGGAAAATAGATTTTGATCTTTGTATTATAACAACTCTTCCCAAACTAAATGCTTCAGTGAGTCAAGTTCACTCAAGAGTATTCTGCTTCTGATACTAACTACAGGGGTTAACCAAACTTTAAAGTTTCAGGGCACAGCCCTCTACAAGACTTCCTTCACTTCTGGCACCACCTGGAAATTTGAGCGGGTCCTCAGAAGCAGAAGATATTAAGAAGAGGTGGCAAGAATACACAGAAGAACGGTACAAAAAAGATCTACACGACCAAGATAATCACGATGGGGTGATCACTGACCTAGAGTCAGACATCCTGGAATGTGAAGTCAAGTGGGCCTTAGAAAGCATCACTACGAACAAAGCTAGTGGAGGTGATGGAATTCCAGTTGAGCTATTTCAAATCCTAAAACATGATGCTGTGAAAGTGCTGCACTCAATATGCCAGCAAATTTGGAAAACTCAGCAGTGGCCACAGGACTGGAAAAGGTCAGTTTTCATTCCAATCCCAAAGAAAGGCAATGTCAAAGAATGCTCAAACTACCACAAAGTAGCACTCATCTGACAAGCTAGTAAAGTAATGCTCAAAATTCTCCAAGCGAGGCTTCAGCAATCCATGAACCATGAACTTCCAGATGTTCAAGCTGGTTTTAGAAAAGGCAGAAAACCAGAGATCAAATTGCCAACATCCGCTGGATCATTGAAAAAGCAAAAGAGTTCCAGAAAAACATCTATTTCTGCTTTATTGACTATGCCAAAGACTTTGACTGTGTGTATCACAATAAACTGGAAAATTCTTCAAGAGATGGGAATACTAGACCACCCGACCTGTCTCTTGAGAAATCTGTATGCAGGTCAGGAAGCAACAGTTAGAACTGGACATGGAACAACAGACTGGTTCCAAATAGGAAAATATACAAGGCTCTATATTTTCACGTTGCTTATTTAACTTGTATGCAGAATACATCATGAGATACACTGGGCTGGAAGAAGCACAAGCTGAAATCAAGATTGCCAGGAGAAATATCAATAACCTCAGATATGCAGATGACCCCACTTTCTTCTTTGAAAGCAAAGAACTAAAGAGCCTCTTGATGAAAGTGAAAGAGGAGAGTGAAAAAATTGGCTTAAAGCTCAACATTCAGAAAACTAAGATCATGGCATCTGCTCCCATCACTTCATGGCAAATAGATGAGGAAAAGTGGAAACAGTGGATGAATTTTATTTTCTTGGACTCCAAAATCACTGCATATGGTTACTACAGCCATGAAATTAAAAGATGCTTACTCCTTGGAAGGAAAGTTATGACCAACCTAGGCAGCATATTAAAAAGCAGAGATATTACTTTGTCCACAAAGGTCTGTCTAGTCAAGGCTATGGTTTTTCCAGTGGTCATGTATGGATGAGAGAGTTTGACTATAAAGAAAGCTGAGCACTGAAGAATTGATCCTTTTGAACTGTGATGTTGGAGAAGACTCTTGAGAGTCCCTTGGACTGCAATAAGATGCAACCAGTCCATCTTAAAGGAGATCAGTCCTGGGTGTTCTTTGGAAGGACTGATGTTGAAGCTGAAACTCCGGTACTTTGGCCACCTAATGTGAACAGCTGACTCATTGGAAAAGACCCTGATACTGGGAAAGATTGAGGGCAGGAGAGAAAGGGATGACAGAGGATGAGATGGTTGGATGGCATCACCGATTCAATGGACGTGAGTTTAGGTGAACTCCGGGGGTTGGTGATTGACCAGGAAGCCTGGCGTGTTGTGGTTGATGGGGTTGCAAAGAGTCGGACACAACTGAGTGACTGAATTGACTGAACTGACTGAAGATACTCTGGTTGTTGTAGCTGGGAGGAGCGATGTTCAGTCATTTAGTGAATAGAAGCCAGAAATGTTGCTAAACATCCTACAATGTATAAGACACATACACACACATGTATCCAGCCCAAATGGCAACAGTACTGATACTGAGAAGCTTAGTGTTAACATAAAACATGGTTAGGTAGTAGAAGACTTCCTTCCTAAAATTATTCCACTCGATTGCAATTTCACAGTCTCAGTATAATCAATGTTCACACTATTCATTGGTTTTATATTATTCCTTTAACAGGATATTTTAGGGAAACTCTAGTGTTCCAGGCCATTCAATGATGAACAAACACGGGCTGTGTCCATGTTCTTATGAAGTTTAAGTCTGGATGAAGAGTCATATCAAGTTATGACACTAATGAATAAGTCATTGCAAACAGGAACCTTTAAAGGAATGAAAATTGATTCTCTAAGAGTACTTAACCTAGGAAATGCAAATCTGTAGTGCCAGTGAAGGCCCCCTTAAGGAAATGGTGATGAAGCTGAGACCTGAAGACTGAACTGGGGAAACGTAGTGGAGAAATATTTCATTTTGGTGACTAGAACACAGAGAAAAGGGGGAGAGGGTCCAGAGGAAGTGCAAAAAGTCTAGGGTAGGCAGTGCCTCACTGTGAGCCACATTAAGGATATGATCTTTATATGAAGAACAAGGACAAAGAAAACAGTTTTTATGCAGGATTCTGGCAAGATCAGGCTTATTTTAAGATCAGTGGTATTCAGAAATGGTTTTCAGTGACCCAGTATCAACCTTGAAGAAAGACTGGTGAAATGTCACATTGTTTTGTTGCAGTCTTTTCCTATTCAATAATTTGCCAGTAAATTGTATGAAAATATAGATGTGCCAAGCAAATTAATAGGTGGACCAATCCTGGGGAAAAAAAACCCTACTATCATAGACAATGCTGCTACTGCTGCTGCTAAGTCACTTCAGTCGTGTCCGACTCTGTGTGACCCCATAGATGGAAGCCCACCAGGCTCCCCCGTCCCTGGGATTCTCCAGGCAAGAACACTGGAGTGGGCTGCCATTTCCTTCTCCAATGTGTGAAAGTGAAAAGGGAAAGTGAAGTCGCTCAGTCGTGTCCGACCCTTAGCGACCCCATGGACTACAGCCTACCAGGCTCCTCCATCCATGGGATTTTCTAGGCAGTAGTACTAGAGTGGCTTGCCATTGCCTTCTCCAATCATAGACAATAAAATGTTTAAAACCCCAAATTATTTCAACAAACCAGATCATTGAGCTAAAACGAGGCAGACGAAAGCTGGAGAGATACAAGTAAAAATGTCAATTTGGTCTTTTAAATAATTGAGTTTAGAGATTCAGTTATAGGATTGGATTTGGTAGCAGTTCATGTGAAAATATCTAAATGTTTTAACATACTACAAGTCATAATTATGCCATGATTACAGGAAAGAGCTAACACAAACTTAAGTTAAAATAGGAAAATCAATAGCCTCTGCATTTGCCAGCCCATGTGGAGAATACTGTAGTCATGTCTGAGTACCACATCAAAAGCAGTACATTCAGATATTACAATACATCCAGATAAAGACAAACTTTATGGTGAAGGGTACTGGAAAAAAAAATAAAGATATGAACTGAAAACCATAACAACATTTTTTGAGTGAGAATTGTGGAGGATTAGAACATATTGGAAAAGGAAATGGCAACCCACTCCAGTGTTCCTGCCTGGAGAATCCCGGGGGATTCCACCAGACGGGGGAGCCTGGTGGGCTGCCGTCTATGTGGTCGCACAGAGCTGGACACGAGTGAAGCGACTTAGCAGCAGCAGCAGCAGCAGAACATATTACCTGGTGGTGTGAAAAGTTCCCCATCATTTGAGAATTCAAGCAGAGGCTATAAGCTTATTTTGATTGTTTTCCAGAGCCCTCTGAAGGAAACTTCTTAGTTGGAAGGGAAGTTAAACTAAATAAATGAGTTTGGCATATTTTTCCAATTTGAACAATCACTGAAGTCCATGAGTGTGAATCCTCAGGTTCATTAGAATCCGGGCTGCCAAACATCACAACTCTCTATGTGCATGCATGTGTGCTCATTCACTTAAGTAGTGTCTGACTCTGTGATCCAGGGACTGTAGCCCACCAAGTTTCTCTGTCCATGGAATTCTCCAAGCAAGAATACTGGAGTGGGTCACCATGTCCTCCTCTAGAGAATGTTCCCAACCCAAGGATCTCCTGTGGCTCCTGCATTGCAGGTGGATTCTTCACCACTGAGCCACTGGGGGAGGCTGAACCCTCTCTATACATGTGGTAAACGTCTCACTTAATGAATCTTGGTGGGAGACAGAGCCTTCCTCTCACTCGAGAAACAAAGTGGCAAATCCTTACTTTCACAACTTCCCTAGCATGGAGGACATAGAGTTCATAATTTCACTTTAGTCAATCAGAGCTGCCTGCACTGGACTTTGCAGAATGAGCTGACAAAGCAAAAGAAGAATCTTCTGGGGGGCTCCATCAGATCCGGGAGCAATCACAGCAGCTGAGCCATAGACAATGACAGAGGAGCTGGTCTCATTTGAAGCCTCCCTTATGGTCCTGGTTGCAGCCCAGCCTCCCTGGCTCTTGATTGTTTTCCAAGCCCATTGCTGTGCTTTGTCTAAGATTCTGTGATCTTCCCAATATCACTTTATCAAATATCTTTTTAGCTTAAATCATCCAGGTTTGGTTTCTGTTCCTCACAATGGCAAACTGATTGGTATAACCTCCAATATGTATTTTGCTTAATGTTAAAATTCATTTTTATGAGGTAGAGAAAGACATGTCAGATTCTATAGAGAGGCCCCCCAATCATCGCATTCAGTTTCACAAAGGGAGTGAAAACCAGGCCTTTTCCCTGACTCTGGGAACCCTGCTGCTAAGTCACTTCAGTCATGTCCAACTCTGTGTGACCCCATAGACGGAAGCCCACCAGGCTCCCCCGTCCCTGGGATTCTCCAGGCAAGAACACTGGAGCGGGTTGCCATTTCCTTCTCCAATGTGTGAAAGTGAAAAGCGAAAGTGAAGTCGCTCAGTCGTGTCCGACCCTTAGTGACCCCACGGACTGACTGCAGCCTACCAGGCTCCTCCATCCATGGGATTTTCTAGGCAACAGTACTGGAGTGGCTTTTCATTGCCTTCTCTGACTACCAGTTGCCAACTCAGCCCAAACCAGCTGAGAACCCTAAGCCAGATCAATAACACAGATTTAAAACAGAGAGGAGAGGGATAGGTGAGAATATTGTTGAATGTATTTACAGTTGATTCTTATTATTCATGGATCTTGTATTTGCAAACTTTTCTCACTAAAATTTATTTGTAATCTCTAAATCAAGAGTTGATTCACTTTTGAAATCATTCCTCAAGAAATGTAGAGCAGCAAAAAATTTGAGTCACTTTATGAGCCCATCCCATCCCCAGCTGAACTCAAACAAGGCAATGCTCTGCCTTCCTCTTTTAACTCTCATACTGTAAACAAGTGTTCTTTTCATATCTAGTGCTATGATTTTCTTTTTTGTGTGCCTTTTGTAGTTGATTTCATTGTTATTTTTTAATTTAAATTTATTTTTAATTGGAGAATAATTGTTTGACAATATTGTATTGGTTTCTGCCATAAATCAACATGAATCAGCTACAGGTACAAATATGCCCTCTCCCTCTTGAACCCCCCATCACGTCCCACCCTATCCAACCCCTCTAGGTTGTTGCACAGCACCAGATTTTTGAGCTTTCTGCATCAGACAGCACATTTCCATTGGCTATCTAGTTTTACATATGGTAATTAAATGTTTCAGTGCTTCTCTTTCAAGTTATCCCACCATCTACCTCCCCCTCTACACCCACGTCCATAAATCTGTTCTATGTCTGTGTCTCCTCTGCTTCCCTGCAGACAGGTTCATCACTACCATCTTTCCAGATTGCATATGAGATTCCATAAAATGATTGGAGGCATAGCACCAAAGTGCTGTTCATTTTTCTAAGCACAGGCTACGATGAGCTTTATGGAGAAAAAACATGTGTTAGATAAGCTTTCTTCAGGTACCTGTTATAGTTCTGTTGGTGGTGAGTTCAACATTAAGGAATCAACAGCATTAAAGGGATCTTTAAACAAAAAAACAAATAAAACAAGGTTATATATTGATGGGTTCATGAAAATGTCATGACCAGAGATTCAGGAACTTAATTCCATGTTTCCTCAAGTGTTTGTGGTGTCTTTTTGGAGTGAACATCAGTTCAGTTCATTCGCTCAGTCATGTCCGACTCTTTGGGACCCCATGAATCACAGCACGCCAGGCCTCCCTGTCCATCACCAACTCCCGGAGTTCACTCAAACTTATGTCCATCGAGTTGGTGATGCAGCCACCGCATTCTCTGTCGTCCCCTTCTCCTCCCACTCCCAATCCCTCCCAGCATCAGAGTCTTTTCCAGTGAGTCAACTCGTCGCATGAGGTGGCCAAAGTATTGCAGTTTCAGCTTTAGCATCAGTCCTTCCAGTGAACACCCAGGATTGATCTCCTCTAGAATGGACTGGTTGGATCTCCTTGCAGTACAAGGGACTCTCAAGAGTCTTCTCCAGCACCACAGTTCAAAAGCATCAATTCTTCGGCGATCAGCTTTCTTCACAGTCCAACTCTCACATCCATATATGACCACTGGAAAAATCATAGCCTTGACTAGACAGATCTTGGTTGGCAAAGTAATGTCTCTTCTTTTTAATATACTATCTAGGTTGGTCATAACTTTCCTTCCAAGGAGTAAGCGTCTTTTAATTTCATGGCTGCAATCAGCATCCACAGTGATTTTGAAGCCCAAAAAAATAAAGTCTGACACTGTTTCCACAGTTTCCCCATCTATTTCCCATGAAATGATGGGACCAGATGCCATGAGTGAACATAACCACCACAAAAAATGAGAATTGGTTGTATGTAGAGACAATATTTTGGAGAAGGCAATGGCAAGCCACTCCAGTACTCTTGCCTAGAAAATCCCATGGATGGAGGAGCCTGGTAGGCTGCAGTCTGTGGGGTCGCTAAGGGTCGGACATGACTGAGTGACCTCACTTTCACTTTTCACTTTCACACATTGGAGAAGGAAATGGCAACCCACTCCAGTGTTCTTGCCTGGAGAATCCCAAGGATGGGGGAGCCTGGTGGGCTGCCGTCTATTGGGTCACACAGAGTCGGACACAACTGAAGTGACTTAGCAGCAGCAGCAGCCAAACTTTATAATACTTTAGAAGTTTTGACCACTGTGAAAGCTAATGAAAGAGTTAGCATTTAAATAATGTATTGTACTTATTTTACATCTTCCATATAATAATAGTTATAATATGTATTGTAAAATGTTATATTTAATATCATATTTTTAAAAGCAAGCATGCCTTTAGCAATAATTAGCTGGCCACACATTCACATGGGTTTCATTAGCTCAAGTCTGAGTTTATCAATATAATGTGTTACACTGAATTGAATATTAACTTGAGTGTTTAATTTTCACTTTAATGGAGTCTACAACTAGAATCCAAAACAAAAAGCATAAACAAAAGAGAAATTTAAAACGCAGTTAAATGACTGAGAAGAAATCAAAATTGTAAATGAGAAAGTATCCAAATTTCACTGTAACAACCTAAATCCAAGAAGGAAGAGAAATGAAATGGGAAAGCATTCATCTTGATTTCTGTGACGTGTGGCAGTTCTCTGGAGAGAGAAGCTGTTTAAAGGAATTCAAACATCAAAACACTTGATTTACCCAACATTTAGGTACAATAGGAAAATAGCCTCAGTTAAAAGGGAACCAACTTTGACCTTTTGCCTTATCTGAGGGCAATTTAATTTTATAAATGCACTTTAGTTACAAAAGTTTTCATTCTCCCCAAGTTATCTGTTATCTCTTTAAAAAATGGAGAAGCAAATTAAATCATAGTTCTTAAGAATATGAGCCTTAATTCTAATGAAAATCGTATCTGAGACTTGAACTTTCATATGAACTCAGGGAGCCTCCTGTAGTCTGGAAGAAGCTTCTGGAAAAATAAATGCATTCAGGATTACTTTTTTTAAGTCAAAATTTGAGGTGGATGAAAAAAGAAAACCTCCAAGACATATGTACTCCAATGTTCATTGCAGCACTGTTTATAATAGCCAGGACATGGAAGCAACCTAGATGTCCATCTGCAGATGAATGGATAAGAAAGCTTTGGTACATATACACAATGGAGTATTTCTCAGCCATCAAAAAGAATGCATTTGAATCAGTTTTAATGAGGTGGATGAAATTGGAGCCAATTATACAGAGTGAAGTAAGCCAGAAAGAGGAACATCAATACCGTATATTAACGCATATATATGGAATTTGGAAGGATGGTGGCCTGAACCCTGTATAAGAGACTGCAAAAGAGACAAAGGCATTGAGAACAGTCTTTGGGACTCTGTGGGAGAGGGTGAAGGTGGGATGATTGGAGAGAATGGAGTTGTGGCATGTGTATTATCGTGAGTGACCAGTCCAGGTTCGACGCATAAATTTTCCTCTGTTCATTTCTTTGCATTTGTGCTTTTTTAATAAAATTCTTTTTTAGATATTAAAATTTAAAAAAAAAAAAGAAAAGAAAAAAGAAAAACTCCAAATACTCCCAGTAATCATAGAAACAAATCTCAAGATACTTTAGAAACATTTTCTTTTAAACTTGCAATGTAGTCCCAGGTCACTAAGGGAACAAAATAACACCACTGTGTTTTACTATTTAATTGTTCAAAGGCATTGGAAAAAAATGTCTTATATACTCCACAGGCTCACCTCATTCCTCTTTGCATTGGCAGATTAAATACACTTGACAATGACTACATCACACACAGTCAGAAACTGGGTTAAGATTCTTGAAGATGCTATTAAAGAAAAAGAATGTTGGAACAAATTTGTAACCAGATCAAAACAGCAAGAAATATCTAAAATTCTTCTTCCATAGTTCAAATGAATGAGTATGTGATATATGGCCAAGGAAAAAAGGTCATTAAAAATTTTAATACTTACTTGCAGAAGGGTACAGTATAACAGGGGCTTCCCTGGTGGCTCAGAGAGTAAAGCATCTGCCTGCAATGTGGGACACCTGGGTTTGATCCCTGGGTCGGGAAGATCTCCTGGAGAAGGAAATGGCAACCCATTCCAGTACTCTTGCCTGGAAAATTCCACAGACAGAGGAGCCTGGTACCATACAGTCCATGAAATCGCAGAGTTGTACACGACCGAGCCACTTCACTTCACTGTATATCAGAGGAATGAAAAGTCATTATTATGCATATTGAAGAATATTTCTCAGTGCTATAATTAAAAAGCAGTATTTCTTTATATAATTCACCTTGCCATCCTCTTTATATAAGTCCTGTCTGATAATAAAATCTCAAAAAGAGGTGTTTTGTATAATTCACCTTTATATTTCTATTTTTTGAAATATTATCTACCTTATAGATAATTCTCAATACATGGTTATTAAATTGACAGTAATATTTCATATTGATATCTGAAATTCTAAAGAGTATAAATACCTTAATATAGAAAAATAGGGAGACTTGAAGCCAGAAAGCCTGGTTTCTACTTTTCAACAAGCTAATTGTATGTCTGTTCTTTAGACTCTCTGGGAGAGGGTGAGGGTGGGATGATTTGGGAGAATGGCATTGAAACACGTATGTTGTCATATGTGAAATGAATCACTAGTTCAGGGTCAATGCATGTTATAGGATGCTCGGGGCTGGCATGCGGGGATGACCCAGAGGGAGGATAAAGGGAGGAGGGAGATGGGAGGGCAGTTCAGGAGGGGGAACTCATGTAAACCCAGGGCGAATTCATGTCAATGTATGGCAAAACCAACCAATATAATATTGTAAAATAATTTGCCTCCAATAAAAAATAAATTAATTACAAAAAAAAAAGAATAATAAAAGAGAAATACAAAAAAAAGTAAATGGTTCAAAAAAAAAGAGTGAAATGATAAATTAAAATGTGATGCACCTAGAATAATATCATGCAACTTCAAGAAGAATTACATAATAAGAAGAAAATATAGCTATTTGTCTAAATTAGAAATAGACCATTTGTCATGAAAATGTTTACTCTTTCTGAGCTGAAGTTTTGGGCCACTTTCAGTTTTGAAATCTTGAGGGAACCTCTTATCGCAAAGACCAGCCACGATAACCGAAATCAGCTGTTAGAAGCATGGAAGCATGAAGGAAAGGGGTGAAATATAAAATACTGACAGCATCTTGCTTAATTTTTGCTAGGGAAAGCTGTTTCTAAACAATGGTAGAATTGTAAGTTTGTGGTTAATTTTTATATTTTGTTTTGATTATCTATAATTTATAATTTCTCAATACTAACTACATTACTTATTTAAAAAGCAAACACAATGGCATTTAAATAGGGATAATTGTTGGAAGCACCCCCATCTGTAAAACAGAAGGGACTTTATTGTTAAACAAGGAAAAGGCAGTGTTATGCAGACCATCTTTTCAATATAGAGCATTAATACAAGTTAGGTGTAGATTTGCAGAGTTTTCTGGTATGGCAGAAATAACAACTATTTACCAGTATCCATGCCCTCCTCTTTTTCCAGATGTGTGGAAGAATCACACCTCCCCACCCTTTTGAAACAGCATGGCCATATGATTTGTTCTGGTGGATAAAATAAAAACAGAGGTCATGAGTGGCACCTCTGGGTAGAAGCATTAAGAGCTGATGTGCAAATCTGCTTGTTCTCTTCCCCAGTTCCTGACAAAGAGGCCGAGTTTTGGTCATGGTGTGGCATAAGACGGTAGAGTGTCCCTCAGCCTGGGTCATGAGATTGGTGTGTAGAAGACTATCGGCCCCGCAGCAGATGCTATGCGACCAAGAAATAAACCTTTGGTAGGTAAGCCAGGAAATCAGGGTGTTGTCTGTAACTGCATCACCTAGACTTATCTGATTAATGTAGCAGGCAGATGTCATAGCCCAAAATATAAAAGGTTTGAGTTTGGAATGAGACCTTTAAAAGTCGTTAAAGTGAAAAACCAATAGATAATCTATGGCAGGGATCAAGAGTAAAGGATTCTTGGCTTACCTGATAAAATGAGTTGTGAATCACATGGTACAGATCAGCCCACGTTTGAGTTCAAGCTTTGCTACTGGTCAGCGTAGTTCTCGGCAAGGTTACTTCACATCTCTCAGTCTATTATCCCACTTGTAAAATAGAAATAATAATCTAAGAATAGACTCAGGTTATGTCTCTCTTGAAATGACATCCAAAGAGTTTAGTACAGCTGATCCTCCATGCATTTCCCCTTCCCATGTTTTCCTTCATTAATATGAGTACCTATCACATTTCAGGAAAGGAGAGGTACTATTCTAGGCTCTGAGCCTACAGCAGTGGACAAAACAAAAAATCTCTGTCCATACATAGCAATGAGATGCAAAAAGCCACACATTCAATTAGAGGAATTATATATCAGTGATTTCCCTCTGGAGATATTCAATACGACCTTCCTTTAAAAGCTCTTTAGCATTCAGTATAATATGTATAATATGTAGACTAGATGAAAAATTTACCTTTGTTTGGTGGGAAGTAAGACCAGACTGCCTGTTGTAGAAAATAAGAAACGGTACCTACACCCTCAGTTATGTAGCTACAGCCTCAGTTCCTGGCACAGAGCCTAACCAAAAGCAGAAATGCTCTAACGTCTTACTGAATGAGTGAACAAATTAAGTATACAGCAACACAGAGAAGAGAATAGTGTGATCATCGTGGCCTATGTTATTCCTCTTGTTCATTCACTCATGCATATAACATTCAAGCTCTGTTTTGGGTATTGAAGGTAGAGCAGTGAATGAAAGCAAGTCCTATCACCACTGAGCTTACTTACACTCCCTAGGTCATTAAAATTCGTTTTGATGACAGGTTGGTGGGTGGGCCCTTTTATGTTGTGAAAATCAGCCTATTCAGTGATCCCACTTCAGTAGACTGTGGTAAATTGGAGTGTCATCAGAGATTAGTCTAAATACTTATAAAATAGTTGGCAGAATAGCACAAGATTTACTGTGTCTATGGTTTCATTTTTTTTTTAATGAGTGATGAGATTTGCATTCAAACTACATTGCTACATCTGTCATTTGTTTCCACATTATTACCCCATGTGTTAGTAATTAAGAATGCTTTGGCTGAAGAGGAAAAATGATTAATCAGGTTTGTTCTCATAACAGTGACTTAATCTTCTGCTTTTGTTGGAAATAAACAATAACAAAAGCAAAGAGTCAAACCTTAAAGTAAACTACACGGTGCCTTGAAGGTAAACAAGTCAACTGTTTAAACATAAATTGTGTGGTGGGGGTGGGGGTGGGGTAGTGAGAAGGAGTGATTTAACTGCATACACTTCATGTCCTACAAATAAGTGAGTTATTGTTCTGCGCTGGATGCTAGATATGGAACTTCCTGACAGGGCCTTGTTTGCCCCATACATTCTCATCTGCTTTGCAAAAATGGCAGAATACTGAGTATAAAAGCTATAGAGAAGGCAGACAGTTTCTACCCAATTTTACTCCAAAAGCATTGTAAAGAGTTAGTATAATATATAGAGTGACTTGGCCACTATTTCCACTAACTATTGTTAACATTTAAAAATTACATTTATATTGAAATAGAAGAGATCTAATCCAGACTTTAAAATATATTCATAAACATAAGATCTGCTAGATGCCTGTAGCTAAAAGACTTTTGGTGAAGTGCCAAAACTCTGCATTTATATAGTAACATTCCAAACACCAAAATATTGGGTTGGCCAAAAAGTTCATTTGGACTTTTCCATAATAGATTATGGAAAAATATGAATGAACTTTTTGGCCAACCCAATATTACCAGAGACTAAATAAGGTCCCGGAGAAGGCAATGGCAAGCCACTCCAGTACTCTTGCCTGGAAAATCCCATGGATGGAGGAGCCTGGTAGGCTGCAGTCCGTGGGGTCACTGAGGGTTGGACACGACTGAACGACTTCACTTTCACTTTTCACTTTCACACATTGGAGAAGAAAATGGCAACCCACTCCAGTGTTCTTGCCTGGAGAATCCCAGGGATGGGGGAGCCTGGTGGGCTTCCGACTATGGGCTCACACACAGTCGGACATGACTGAACTGACTTAGCAACAGCAGCAACAGCAAGTAAGGTCCATGCTCAGTGTTTAGCACTGCGCATCACACAAAATGCATAGAACATTTTAAATAGATGTTAGCTATTTTTATGGTCATTAGGTTTCTCTTTAATTATAGGAGAAAGAATACACTAACATAAAAAGAAGTCATGTATCTTATCCATGATCAGAAACAGAATAATTATAATCAGAACTGAATTACTTTTTGATGACACCTACAGGGAGGCCTGGCGTGCTGTGATTAATGGGGTCGCGGAGAGTCGGACACGACTGAGCGACTGAACTGAACTGAACTGAACAGCAATATAATAACATTAAGAACTTTCATTATTATTATTACAACAAAGTAAGCTTGGCAGTAATACTTATTTTGCCACAATCATTAAATTTCTAATCTCTAGTAAAGCAAGAGAGTTCCAGAAAAACATCTATTTCTGCTTCATTGACTATGCCAAAGCCTTTGACTGTGTGGATCACAATAAACTGTGGAAAATTCTGAAAGAGATGGGAATCCCAGACCACCTGACCTGTCTCTTGAGAAACCTGTATGCAGGTCAGGAAGCTACAGTCAGAACTGTACATGGAACAACAGACTGGTTCCAAATAGGAAAAGGAGTACGTCAAGGCTGTATATTGTCACCTTGCTTATTTAACTTCTATACAGAGTACATCATGAGGAATGTTGGGCTGGAAGAAGCACAAGCTGGAATCAAGATTGCTGGGAGAAATATCAATAACCTCAGATATGCAGATGACACCATCCTTATGGCAGAAAGTGAAGAGGAACTCAAAAGCCTCTTGATGAAAGTAAAAGAGGAGAATGAAAAGGTTGGCTTGAAGCTCAACATTCAGAAAACAAAGATCATGGCATCTGGTCCCATCACTTCATGGGAAATAGATGGAAAAACAGTGGAAACAGTGTCAGACTTAATTTTTGGGGGGCTCCAAAATCACTGCAGATGCCGATTGCAGCCATGAAATTAAAAGACGCTTACTCCTTGGAAGGAAAGTTATGATCAACCTTGATAATATATTAAAAAGCAGAGACATTACTTTGCCAACAAAGGTCCGTCTAGTCAAGGCTATGGTTTTTCCCATGGTCATGTATGGATGTGAGAGTTGGACTGTGAAGAAAGCTGATCGCCGAAGAATTGATGCTTTTGAACTGTGGTGCTGGAGAAGACTCTTGAGAGTCCCTTGGACTGCAAGAAGATCCAACCAGTCCATTCTAGAGGAGATCGATCCTGGGTGTTCATTGGAAGGACTGATGCTAAAGCTGAAACTGCAATACTTTGGCCACCTCATGCGACGAGTTGACTCACTGGAAAAGACTCTGATGCTGGGAAGGGTTGGGGGCAGGAGGAGAAGGGGATGACAGAGAATGAGATGGCTGGATGGCATCACTGACTCTGTGGACATGAGTTTGAGTGAATTCCGGGAGTTGGTGATGGACAGGGAGGCCTGGCGTGCTGTGATTCATGGGGTCGCGGAGAGTCGGACACGTCTGAGCGACTGAACTGAACTGAACTGAGTAACAAATGACTTTTAAAATATTCATGTTCTCACTCTGCATATGAAACATCACATTCCAATCTTCAGTCTTACTTCTAAGGATGTTAAGTTTGCTGCTTTCACCATTGTTTTTTTTTAATGTACAAGTGTAAACTTACTATGGAACTGTGAGGAAAGCTGCCAGTCAATATCCTTCATATCAAAATTACATGCTAGTGTCGGATTCTGAGTAATGCAATGGTTTGGGGTGGGGGGCAACTAGAGGCATCTCTGCAAGCCTTGTCATCTCCAAAGCAAGGCTTCATGCCACAGAATCTAAGGAGTGAAAATGAAAGTCAGTCATGTTGAACTCTTTGTGACCCCATGGATGGGAGCCCTCCAGGCTCCTCTGTCCATGGGATAAATCAGGCAAGAATACAGAGTGGGTAGCCATTCACTTCTCCAGGGAATCTTCACTCATCCAGGTATGGGTCGCCTGCATTGCAGGCAGATTCTTTACCATCTGAGCCACCAGGGAAGCCCAGAAGAAAGCAAACCAAATCAATCCTGGGCAAGACTCCAGCATTAATACAGCCCAGAATCTTAAACTTCCTGGGTGAAGTAATACAGCACTGACAGCTTTAAATCATTTGCTCAACTTGAGTGAGCCACTGTCTTTACCTGTCATGGCTGTTGTAAAAGAAGGTGAAAACCTGAGCCCAGTATCAGCTTGACATGCTATCCTGATTTCACCAAATTGAGAGATACTACATCTTTGCTCAATTATCTCTGGGGGTTGAAAATGGTATTTGCCAATGGATCAACTACAAGAATAGTCATTTACAAAGTTCTACTGTACAGAAGACTCAATCCCTGAAGATAAGAGGAATCAAAATTCAGAAGCATGTGATATTGTGTCTGCCCATCAAAATGTATTTTGAATAAAAATTCAGCACTTAAGTACAAAGGGATTAAAGCAAGTTCTTGAAGATTAGACTTCCACAGAGTTGAGTCTGAAATATAATTCTCTACTTGAGCTCATTCATTATTGAAAAGCATCAGCAACCCTCAATAAATATTTCCCATGCCTATGTTAAATAGGTACAATAAAGCAATCAGTTCAGTTCAGTTCAGTTCAGTCGCTCAGTCGTGTCCAACTCTCCACGACCCCATGAATCACAGCACGCTAGGCCTCCCTGTCCATCACCAACTCCCGGAGTTCACTCAAACTCATGTCCACAGAGTCGGTGATGCCATCCAGCCATCTCATTCTCAGTTGTCCCCTTCTCCTCCCGCCCCCAACCTTTCCCAGCATCAGAGTCTTTTCCAGTGAGTCAACTCGTCACATGAGGTGGCCAAAGTATTGCAGTTTCAGCTTTAGCATCAGTCCTTCCAATGAACACCCAGGATTGATCTCCTTTAGAATGGACTGGTTGGATCTCCTTGCAGTACAAGGGACTCTCAAGAGTCTTCTCCAATACCACAGTTCAAATGCAACAATTCTTCAGTGATCAGCTTTCTTCATAGTCCAACTCTCACAGCCATACATGACCACGGGAAAAACCATAGCCTTGACTTGGACCTTTGTTGGCAAAGTAATGTCTCTGCTTTTTAATATATTATCAAGGTTGGTCATAACTTTCCTTCCAAGGAGTAAGTGTCTTTTAATTTCATGGCTGCAATCAGCATCAGCAGTGATTTTGGAGCCCCCCAAAATAAAGTCTGACACTGTTTCCACTGTTTCCCCATCTATTTCCCATGAAGTGATGGGACCAAATGCCATGATCTTTGTTTTCTGAATGTTGAGCTTCAAGCCAACCTTTTCACTCTCCTCTTTCACTTTCATCAAGAGGCTTTTGAGTTCCTCTTCACTTTCTGCCATAAGGATGGTGTCATCTGCATATCTGAGGTTATTGATATTTCTCCCAGCAATCTTGATTCCAGCTTGTGCTTCTTCCAGCCCAGCGTTCCTCATGATGTACTCTGTATAGAAGTTAAATAAGCAAGGTGACAATATACAGCCTTGACGTACTCCTTTTCCTATTTGGAACCAGTCTGTTGTTCCATGTACAGTTCTGACTGTTGCTTCCTGACCTGCATACAGGTTTCTCAAGAGACAGGTCAGGTGGTCTGGTATTCCCATCTCTTTCAGAATTTTCCACAGTTTATTGTGATCCACACAGTCAAAGGCTTTGGCATAGTCAATGAAGCAGAAATAGATGGTTTTCTGTAACTCTCTTGCTTTCTCCATGATCCAGAGGATGTCGGCAATTTGATCTCTGGTGCCTCTGCCTTTTCTAAAACCTGCTTGAACATCTGGGAGTTCACGGTTCACATATTGCTGAAGGCTGGCTTAGAGAAGCAATAGGCAAGATATATGTTAGGGAAAAAAATTGCAATGTCATTTTCTAAATCCAGTGGAGACAGACTTCTATTAAAATGTTAGCTTTAGCTTTGAATATAGTTTCCAAATATTGTTAGGTCTGAAAAAGTATTATTTAGCCACAAACTATGTAGTAGCCTTGCCCACAGCTATAATGAGTATTATATGCCTCCCCACACCTACCTACCTCCATCTATCTTCTGGATTTTCTTTACTCATTCCCCATATTAATATGTTAACCTAAATAGACAAGAGATTCTGCATCGCTATAGGCATTAACAGTTCTAGTCTCAGACTGTTTCCCTCTTTATATTTTTCAAAACTGACACTTTTTTTTTTTGCTATTCTGATATTTGATCCCCTTGTTTTCCCATCGTTCATTCTTTTCTTTTTATATTTGTTTTCTATATTTGCTCAATAAATTGCATGTACTTTCAGTTTCTGGCATTTCTTTCTTGTACCTTAAATTTTCCATTTTTCCATTTCATTCTCATAGATTTTTTTCTGTGACCCACCTTCTCTAAATTGATCTCTGGATTTTGCATCTAATTGCTTTAGCTACCTAAGATCTTAAGACCCCAGTGACTACCTTGGAAATTCCACTATCTCTAGTTTTTGCCATGTAGATAAAATCCACTGATTTGGAATAACAAGAACACAAGCCTCTGTTCAGAGAGTTCAACACCAACAGTGACCAACCAAACATTGATCCAAAAGCACAGAAAAACTTACTACATTTTTGCTAGTGTTTAGGCTGGTTTCCATTAGCACAGCTCTGCTTTCTTTTATGCTTTGCATATTTGGACCAGCAACTATTTTCATAAGTATACTAGCTGCAGCTTATTAAAATTAAATGCAAAAACCTATCACCCATATCTTGGTTTCTAATATCCTCTCCAATAAAAAGAACCAGAAATTCTTGAGGTGTGGGTTGCTTTTAGGGCTACAGTAAGAAACATAAAAAAGTGAGCCTGAACAATTTGTAGTGCCAGAAAATGAAAAAGAAAATCTGAATTAATGGTGCTATGTCAAACGGACACAGAACCCAGCTAAAAGAGTTCCGGTGGCCAATAAGAAATAGCTGAACAAAAAATAAAATAAGTAGTATTGTAAAATGTAAAATGGTATCCATGAATTCATTGTTGCTGTTCTGTCACTAAGTTTTGTCCAACTCTTTATGAGCCCATGAACTGCAGCATGTCTCTGCTTCTCTGTCCCTTGCTATCTCCTGGAGTTTGCTCAAACTCATGTTCATTGAGTTGGTGATGCTATCCAACCATCTCATCCTCTGTCACCCCCTTCTCCTCTTTCCCTCAATCTTTCCCAGCATTAGAGTCTTTTCCACTGAGTCAGCTCTTCGCATCAGGTGAGTCCATAAAAGATGATTAATTAATAAAAAAATGAGGAAAGACAAATCTTCTATACACGAGAATCCCAAATAATTTATGTACATACTCTGCCCTCAAGGAGGAGGAGAATAACTCACTGCTATTTAGGTATTAGTTGTGACTTCCTATCAAAGAGTGCAGTACGGAAAGAGTGGAGACAGAGGAACTTTACAATGGAGAAAACTGACACACACTTCCTCAACCAGGATCAACATCATTATCAACAGTGATGTTGCACTGTTATTAGCATATACTCTTGACATGATGTGATGAAATAGGACTTTACCTTTATTGTCTTCTTCTGCATATATATGTATATGATTCTAGTCTAACTGTAAAAAAAAAAAAAATCAGACAAATTCCAGTAGAAGGCCATTCTAAACAAACAAACAAAACCTGAACAGTACTCCTCAAAACCATCAAGGTCACCAAAAGGAAGGAAAAATCTCAGACATTGTCACAGCCAAGGAGAACCCAGGAATCCAAGAAGACATGATAAATAAATATGATGTCCTGTACGACATCTTGAAACAGAAAAGGGACGTTAGGTAAAAACTAAGGAAGTCTGAATAAGGTATAGATTTTAGGTAACAGTCGTGTATCAATGTCAATTCATTTATTGTAACATACGTACTATATCAACACAGATGTTAAATTTAGGGGAAACTCTGAGAGGGATGTATGACTGATGCTGTACAGTCTTCCAGATTTTTCTCTCATTCTAAACCTAATATAAATTTAAATCTAGAAAATAAATTCTATTTACAAACTGTTGCACTGCCAATGAGGAAAGAAGAGAATGAGAAGATTTTTAGGAGTCATCACTGGGGGAAAATTCAGAGCAGAAAAGAGGCATCCGCAACATACAACGGATCCCAAAGATGTCCCAGGAGTATGGGGCTAGTTTGCAGAGGGTCTGTACTTTGATGAAAAAGAGGTTAATGCCTGACCTCTCCCATGGAAGGGCTGCATCAGGGCTGGCCTTCTGTCTACAGCACTCCCATTTCCTGCTTCACAGCTCAACATTATATTCCCATTTTCAGAGCAGCTTTTGCAGACCTTCACATGAGGTTAGATCTCCCAGTATTGCTCCTCAGCACCAAAGGAATTGTTTAATACCCTTTCTCATGAGGCTGTAAGCTCCATCACGGCAGCTAGCATGGAGTTCGGTAAACACTAAACACTTAACACACTTCTGTGTTCACTGATAGATTAATAAGGTGAATTTAAAGGGAAATCATGCCCATGTGGAAGGTGAATGGCCTAGGGATAATCCCAGATTTAGATATGTGAGGCACAGAAATTTCAAAATATTGGAAATCTCCATTTGGTTTGATCAACCAGCCATGTGCTTTGTTTAGGATATGACATTTGTAGTGAAGAACACCTGCAAAAAATTGTGGTGACCAGTCTTGGCTGGTCAGGAAAGTATTTGGACTTCAAAAATGGAACAACTGGAATCTATGAAATGTTATAATAATAAAAATAATAGTGGCTATCACTTATTTAGTAGTTTATAGTGGGCACTGTGTTAAGCACTTTGAAAGTTATTTTGTTTAATCTTCACAAAAACCCTGTGATGATAATAGCTAGAAAATATCCAGCACTTGCTCTCTTTTAAGCACTTTATACATATTAGTTCATTCAATCATCCCCAAGATTCTATGAGATCAGCATTATTATAATTGCTATGTAATAGTGGATGATACCAAAGTACATAAAAGTATAATGACTAACCCAAAGGAACAAAAAGCCACAGAACTTGGATTTAAAAACAGAAGAGAGAGAAAGGGGATCTTGGTTCTTAATCAGTTTCCTATGTTGCCTTACCATTCACTGCTAGACTTTTATTTTCTGAATTTTTCAGATTAAAAGAAAAGCAAACCGAATCTCAGGGATACGAAGTTATTTGCAACAAATCACATCAGAAGTAACACCAACCCAAACTCCAGGCCCTGTCTGTCAGGTTCTTAATCATGTACTTCATAATATCTTGACATTATAGTTTTTTGCAGCACAAGATATCCACATACTTACCATATATTGTGTAAGTCATTCATTCTGCTGCATACTCTAAATTTACCTCATTCAAGTTTAAATCAGTGTCTCCTACTTAAGAGTCCTAAATAGGGTCAATACACCTTACTGAACAATAAGCTTTACCTTATTCATATCCATGGGACCCTTCAAAGAATAAGTTAATGGTTTTTAGTCTTCTCCTTTCAGGACTTGTGTTCGACTAGTACTAATTACCATTGTATTTATCCCTTTCATCCTTTGTATTTACCAGAGTCTGGATTACTCTGGTGGTTCTAGTTTGTCCTATAAGAAAATGAAGTAGGTCAGACAGAGAAGGAGAAGCGTCATATGACTTCCCTTATATGTGGAATCTAAAAAGAAGTGATACAAATGAACTTATAGGACAGAGAAAGACTCAGAGACTTAGAAAATTAATTTATGGTCACCAGCAGAGAAGGGATAGTTAAGGACTTTAGGATGGTCATGTACACCCTGCTGTGTTTAATATGGATAACCAATAAGAACCTATTGTATAGCATATGGAACTCTGCTCAATGTTATGTGGTAGCTTGGATAGGAGTAGAGTTTGGGGGAGAATGGATACATGTATATGGGTGGACCTCTTCACTATTCACCTCAGACTATGAAGTGAAGTGAAGTGAAATGAAGTGAAGTGAAAGTCACTCAGTCAAGTCTGACTCTTTGCAACCCCATGAACTATAAAGTCCATGCTGCTGCTGCTGCTGCTGCTAAGTCACTTGAGTCGTGTCCGACTCTGTGTGACCCCATAGACGGAAGCCCACCAGGCTCCCCTGTCCCTGGGATTCTCCAGGCAAGAACACTGGAGTGGGTTGCCATTTCCTTCTCCAATGTGTGAAAGTGAAAAGTGAAAGTGAAGTCGCTCAGTCGTGTCCAACCATTAGCGACCCCACAGACTGCAGCCTACCAGGCTCCTCCATCCATGGGATTTTCTAGGCAATAGTACTGGAGTGGCTTGCCATTGCCTTCTCCATGACACATTGTTAATCGGCTATATCCCAATACAAAATAAAAAGTTCAAAAAAAGTAAAAAGGGGAAAAAAAGAGAATGATTTAGAATTATACGCCCTATTCAAATTACCCATGATATATGGCTTTGATAAAAGGACAAACTTACAGTCAGTTTTATTTCCCATATATTTTCAGTGATTCATTTTAGACCCACCAGTGGCTAAATGTCTCAGGAAAAATTTTTTTCTGTCCCATAAAACCTTTCACTTGTACTAATACTAGGCAGTCTTGTATACGCTCATTTTTCTTCAAACTTCTAGAGTGAAAGAGGAATTTCTGTTTATTTTTGTATTATTCATAGTGTCTAGTACTATGCCTGGTATGCTGTAGGTGTTCAATGAAAGTCTACTTTATGAAAAATGTTTAAAGATTGCTGAGGAGAAAGTCCTTCCTCTAACTGATGGATGGCTCCAAGGTATACACTTGAGTGACCGCCATGTTCCCTTCCTTAGCTTAGCACCATATAACAGATGGTAGCAGTGGATAAATGTCCAGCAAAATGAATCAGCTGCATGTATACCATATAACCCCTCCCTTTTGGAATTCCTTCCCATTCAGGTCACCACAGAGCACTCTACTTAGAGTTCCCTGTGCCATACAGTATGCTCTCATTAGTTATCTATTTTATACATAGTATCAATTATAATATTTATGATTATTGAGTTGAATAAACTGTTGCCTCAAATGATTTGCTGATGCTTTTTTTGTGCAATCCATTATCATACAATATACATGATATTCAATTTAACAAACATTTGACAAAAGAAAAGAAAATAGATAATCCCACTTTCCTTCTCATCTCTATCACTTGATATATAACATTAGAGAAAATAATTAGCCTCTCTGAGTCTCAGTCCCTTCACCTTTAAAATGAGGAGAATAAGATTAGTCACTTTACAGAATCACTGTGAGGACTGTATAAGATAATCAATATGAATTACTTAGCACTGTGTCTGGCGCGGAAGTTCTCAATAAGTGTTTCTTTTTTTTAATTATTTATTTTTATTTGAAGGATAATTGCTTTACAATATGCTGTTGGTTTCAGCCATACATCAACATGAATCTGCCATAGGTATCAGTTCAGTTCAGTTCAGTTCAGTCGCTCAGTCGTGTCCGACTCTCCGCGACCCCATGAATCACAGCACGCCAGGCCTCCCTGTCCATCACCAACTCCCGGAGTACACTCAAACTCATGTCCACAGAGTCGGTGATGCCATCCAGCCATCTCATTCTCCGTCGTCCCCTTCTCCTCCCGCCCCCAACCTTTCCCAGCATCAGAGTCTTTTCCAGTGAGTCAACTCGTCGCATGAGGTGGCCAAAGTATTGCAGTTTCAGCTTCAGCATCAGTCCTTCCAATGAACACCCAGGATTGATCTCCTTTAGAATGGACTGGTTGGATCTCCTTGCAGTATAAGGGACTCTCAAGAGTCTTCTCCAACACCACAGTTCAAAAGCATCAATTCTTCGGCGATCAGCTTTCTTCACAGTCCAACTCTCACATCCATACATGACCACGGGAAAAACCATTGCCTTGACTAGATGGACCTTGGTTGGCAAAGTAATGTCTCTGCTTTTTAATATACTATCAAGGTTGGTCATGATTATTTTAATACTAGGTATTAAGCAACATAAAGATATCACATTTAGAAACTATAGATAGGTAGATCTACACTGGTTGTTTATAATATACATTGGAAGGACTGATGCTGAAGCTGATGCTCCAATACTTTGGCCACCTGATGCGAAGAGCCGACTCATTGGAAAAGACTGTGATGCTGGGAAAAATTGAAAGCAGGAGGAGAAGGGAGCAACAGAGGATGAGTGAGATTGTTGGATGGTGTCACTGACTCAATGGACATGAGTTTGAGCAAACTGCGCGAGATAGTGAAGGACAGGGAAGCCTGACCTTCTGCAGTCCATGGGGTTGCAAAGAGTCAAACACAACTGAGTGACTGAACAACAAAAACAATATACATATGGATCTAATGACAGTGATTCTGTTGATGATGGCACAGGAAACTCACAGGTCTAGGGAAATGAGAGGAAGTGTGCACCAGGAAAGAGCAAATAAGAATTCCTGTATAAGATCATTTATTGGCATAGAGAGTTAACGTCTGTGTCCTGAAAGGGCTTCCAAAGTCAGGACATGCACGTCGGAGACCTCTGAATTCCTCTCCTCTCTTGCTCACTAAACCTTCCCCTTGGCCTCCTCCACCTTGGTTTCCTGGGCTACTGCATACGATATGAATTCTTTTTTAGAATGGTGTGGGCTTGTTTGTTCAGGCTTAATTCTTAGGTAAGAAATTCCAAATATGCTGCACTTTTCAAGCAATCTGTAGACACTGGAATAATAGAAAGAACTGTGTTGTTCAGCCAAAGAATAGCTTTTTCTTTTGCTTTTATCCATCAAAGAATGAATACCATCTGAACTGAACTGAAATGCCTGAGTCACTGTTAAGTCACACATTCTAAGCATTTTTCCAGGACCATGAAGGAAGACATGACTGCTGACTTAGAAAAAGCAAGGGGAAATTAGATGCTATTAAAAATATGGAAACATTTTAATGCTTCTGCAATTTCATGTTGTTGTTAAGCATGGATATGTCTGATTAGCTAGATCTTTACCGTGTTTATAGAACATTTATTTCTATGGCATAAACATGCAATATAGAATATTACACATTTAAAAATTAAAATATGAGAAAACTATATTTAATGATGTGAACAGTGATATTTTGAGTGAAAAGTTTCAGTGGGGTTTTAATTTTTATTTTGTATTTTTTCTAATTGTCAACAACAAACATGTATTGAATGCAAATACTATGCTACTTTGTTGCTCTCTGTCACTTTGACTTGTTCAAGAGAAAAACTAAATGAAAAATTGTGAAAGAAATGACAAAAATTAGTCATGCCCAGAGGGGAAGAAAAAAATCAAAATTTAGGCTTTATTGAGGATGGCCAATACATTAATGCCATCTCTAAAATGTGTATAAAGGTAAACTAAATTTCTTGGTAATTGAGCTGAAATAAGTGCTGGCTACTCTAAATAAATGGAAAAGAAGTGTTCTGGGGGTAAGAAGAAAAGTTTTAAGGAAGAGAAAGTATCTGTGTATTGTAGGTTGCTCTCCCCATTGGTTTTCTGTATGCATCGGAGATATATGAGGAACATTTTATTCAACCGAAATTTTTCTAGCAAGGAAACTACATTTTCTTGGGAGAGAGAACTTGATAGGTGCAAGGATATACTTTGAAGAGCCTGTTACATACCAAAGTCTCCGTTAAACTGAAGAACAAAGGGGAGAAGTGAAAAGGGTCACAGAAACATATGTGGAGGAAGTCTTCTGGCAATTTGATACTGAAACATCAATTACCAATGATAGTAATAGTAACAACGTGTGCATGGGCAGTCACTTCAGTTATGTCCAACTCTGCAACCTCAAGTACTGTATCCCACCAGGACGACATGAGATTCTCCAGGCAAGAATTCTGGAGTGGGTTGCCATCCCCGCCTCCAGAGGATCTTCCTGACCCAGCGCCCCCGAATCTCCTGCCTTGCAGGAGAAGCTTAGCCACCAGGAAGTCCATCTACCGCGTGCCGGGCTTCATACTAAGTCCACTGTGTATGTTAAATCATTTAATTCTCCGAGCTACTATAGACCATTGGATTCACAAACCCTCGTTCTGAGGGGTTAGTATTTTGGATTTTTTATGTAGATGCAGGTACCTGGACATAGAAATAAATATGGGGAAAGAAGCCTGGTGACCACAGAAAACCAGGGAAGATCCCTGAAATGTTACACATTTGGGATTAGTGGGATCTAAAAGAGAAAGGAGGTTCAAACTGATAAGGGGGATGCACGTATTTGAAAAAACATCCTGGCTGGAGAATAACCAAAGGAGAAATTTGCCCTGTTTTCCCACTAGGAGAGACAAAGGGGTCTCCTGGAAAGAATATTGGCTTTGGAATCAGGCAAACATGCATTCCAGTGTTTACTCTGTCCTCCACTGAGTGTGTGACCTTGGGCAAATCCTTAACTTCTTTAAACATCAGTTTACCTACATGTGGGTCTGGCTTTGTGTGTATACTCTCTGTGTGACCACAGAGGACCTGTGTTTCAAAGGACCTCTCCCTTGGTTTAATGCTCTACTATCATCATCTTGAAATTTTTAATAATTTTGAACAAAGGTTTGCACATTTTCTGTTCCCATCAGCCATGCAAGTTTTGTAGACATCCTGACTATCTACAAAATGAGAATGGCATCCAGCCTCACTGATCAGCATGAAATGACCTGTACTTAAGACCCATCAAAGAACCTGGCATACAGAACTCAGAATTACTATTTTAAATTTAAGCCACAGAACAACAAAGACCAATGTACTTGTAGGCCCCAGGTTATACTTTGTCAGAAAAATTGATGGAAGGAGAGAGAAAAAAAGAAAAAGACCATGATTATGGTTGCTCAGCTGAACACTTCTGTTCAGCTATAGAAATGAGGATATTCCTCTAGGTACTCAGATCATATAGTCAGAACATTCCATAAATAAAATATTACAGTTTACAGAGATTTATTTTCTGAACTATAATCTCTATACCGGGAGAATTTTGCAAATGATAATTACATAAATCCCACTCTTACTCAAGGTTATGGAAAAATAGTATCTAAAATCATACTTGTTAATGGGGCCTTAAGAATTGAAGAAGCGTTAGGTAGGTCAACTCAATTCAAATCACTTAATTCATCAAATCTACTTTTAAAATTTAATAGGTATTGAATCTCTGTAATCTACAGCCATACCACCCTGAACACGCCTGATTTCATCTGAGTCTCAGTATTCTGGAGAAATGCATAGTGAATGGAGATGAAAAGAAAATAGGTCATGAATATGATAACTTTTAAAAACTGGGTGGGAACCTAGAGAGAACTTTGTGTGTCCTGACTTTACATCGTCTACAGAGCTAAAAACACTTACTTTCAGCAATGTAACTAGTTAGGGACAGGTTAGAAACTAGGATCCACATCTCCTTTTTGCCAACCCAGCTCTCTTTGGCGAGTCTTAGCAGGTTCACTTTTCACTTTCACACATTGGAGAAGGAAATGGCAACCCACTCCAGTGTTCTTGCCTGGAGAATCCCAGGGAAGGGGGAGCCTGGTGGGCTTCCGTCTATGGGGTCACACAGAGTCGGACACGACTGAAGTGACTTAGCAGCAGCAGCAGCAGGTCATCCAATGTAGTACAAAATGAACTTGGGTAAAAAAAATAGAGGAAATCACTCCATTGTGCATTATTCAATGATATGCTCTAAAGAGCTCACACTCTGAGGGTTACAAGAGTTCCCAAAGTCTGATGCAATTTGCCATTCCCTGGTGGCTCAGCTGGTAAAGAATCTGCCTGCAATGTGGAAGACCTGGGTTCGATCCCTGGGTGGGGAAGATCCCCTGGAGAAGAGAATGGCTATCCACTTCAGTATTTTGGCCTGGAGAATTCCTTGGACTCTATTGTCCATGGGGTCACAAAGAGTCAGACACGACTGGGCAACTTTCACTTCACTTCACTCGCTGTATGTGAATACCAATCCTTCTAGAAATAAACCTTAACTCATTTTAATAAATCAATTATATAACAGGAACAAAAATGTTGCAGGAAAAAAGTGCAGCTTTATTTTCACAAGGGTTTGAATTGGTCACATCCTATTTTATTGGAGATGGAATACAGTATATTGACTAAATCTAGGACTTGAGATGGTAAGGGTGAGGTTTGGAAAACCTATCCACTCACCTCTTGGTAACTCTACTTCTTTTTCTGTAAATTAGTGACAATAATATAATAATAACTGAAAGCAAAGAATGGTATTCTCTATGTAAAGTATTTAACCTAATGTTAGGTGTTTAACCTAATGCTTAAATACCTTTATACCTCTAATACCTTGAACCTAATACCTAAAGAATTTAACCTAATGCCGCACAGTAAGCTCTCAATAAATGGAAAAATGTATAGTATTATCTTTATTACTCTCACCAATAATGGCAGCAGTGAGAGTAGTTGAAGTATCATAGTTCTGGAGAGTCCTGGTAAACAGAATAAACTATCCAGAGATTTAACTCCATGTGGGTAGTTAAGATAACTCAAGCTATGCAAACAAAGAACTCCCTATATTCCAAGGAAGAACCAGGTATTATGACCATTAAACTTAAATAATTCATTGTGTTCAAGTTTCTCTCTGCAGTTTATTTTACCCTCCTGTCTGAATCTGAAACATTATTAACCATTGTAGATTTAATGGATTTTTAAAGCAACTGATAGTACTCAGACATATGTCTTCTACAACATAAACATAAATGCAGCCAATGGAAGTTTGAAAAATTCCATACTGTTTGGGTAGCTGAGAATACTATCAATGTCTCACCAATTTTAATATTTAACTCAAAATTCAGGAATCATGAGGGTATACTGGGATGTTTGTAAAAGGGCTGAAATTCATTCAGTGTTTTTATACTGTTTTTAAAATTTTCTAAATTGCAAGATCATTAAAATGAGTGAAGTATCAGTTCAGTTCAGTTCAGTCACTCAGTCGTGTCCGACTCTCCACGACCCCATGAATCACAGCATGCCAGGCCTCCCTGTCCATCACCAACTCCCGGAGTACACTCAAACTCATGTCCACAGAGTCGGTGATGCCATCCAGCCATCTCATTCTCCGTCGTCCCCTTCTCCTCCCGCCCCCAACCTTTCCCAGCATCAGAGTCTTTTCCAGTGAGTCAACTCGTCGCATGAGGTGGCCAAAGTATTGCAGTTTCAGCTTTAGCATCAGTCCCTCCAATGAACATCCAGGATTGAACTCCTTTAGAATAGTATAGTATCAAATTCTCTTTCCTAATTTTGATAACTTTACTCTGGTTAGGAAATACATTCTAAATTATTTAAGGGCAACAGTCATCACCCCTGCAACTGACTACAAAAGAGATCAGGAAAAATAAAATGTGTACTCACAGAGAACAAGGTATAAAGCAGGTTAACAAGGTAAAATGTTAACATGGGAAATTTAGGTGAAGGGAACATAGACTTTGTATTCTTCTTACAATTTTTCTTTAAGTCTGATTTAAGGTTTAAATAAAAAGCTAAACAAAGAGAATTTGCACCAGTGGTCTAGGTAGAATGTTACCAAGTAGGCAAAGGGAAAAAAACTCAATGGAAGTAAAAGTATATATCAGGGACCAGGAGCATCTAGAAATAAAAGTAGTGCAGAAGTCCTTGAATAGTGGGGCAGTGAGAGTTAAGATCAGAAAGAGAAAAACCCTAGGGTGGTGTTGTCTCATGGGAAGTTAATTAAGGATGATATAAGCTGAGGAGAGAAAGAAGACATTTTAGAAATATCACACTAGCAGAAGTTGAACCATTCAGGATGGAAGTCAGGAAAATCAGTGATTAGTAAAACAGTGTAAAGGATGAATATTAGGCTCTGAATTAGTGTAGTAGTCTTATGGATAAAATAGCAAATATCATAAAATGTAGTAGTTGTGAGCACAGGCTCTGGTTTCAAATCCCAGTTTTTGCATTTCCTAGCTCTGTTATTTTTGATACGTTACTTAACCTCTCTGAGCTTTGGTTTTTCTCATCAACAAGATGATAAAATAGTAGATACTTCACAGAGGTATTAGAATTAACAAAAGGAATAAATAAATATAAAATACTTAAGACAAGAGTCACATACAAAGCACTCATAAATTAAAAGGATGCACATAAAAATGTTACAATAGGCATTTTCAAGATCCACTGACTAATTAGTTGGGTTTCCATTCTGGGAGAGTGGCAGTACCATTCTCCTGATAGTGCCATTTCTCAACATGTTTTTTATAGGCTATTTAGCATCCTAGCCTCTACCCACTAGGAGAAGGCAATGGCACCCCACTCCAGTACTCTTGCCTGGAAAATCCCATGGACAGAGAAACCTGGTGGCTGCAGTCCATGGGGTCGCTAAGAGTCGGACACGACTGAACGACTTTACTTTCACTTTTCGCTTTCATGCATTGGAGAAGGAAATGGCAACCCACTCCAGTGTTCTTGCCTGGAGAATCCCAGGGACAGGGGAGCCTGGTGGGCTGCAGTCTATGGGGTCGCACAGAGTCAGACACGACTTAAGCGACTTAGCAGCAGCAGCAGCAGCCTATACCCACTAGATACCGGTAGCTGACCTCCAGTTATGAGAATCAAAATTTATCCAGATACTGTCAAATATTCCCTGGGGGGAAAGTCACCCCTTGTGAGTGAGAACAAGTGACCTAGAGGATGAGTTAAGGAGGAGACGGGGCAAGTTTGGCATAAGACCCAAGCAACAGGATCATCCACTGAGATCAGCGTGTACAGTGTTGAGCTAGAGAAGTATTACTACCCAGAACATTCCTCCCATCTAAGCAAGCTACCCAGAATGACTCTCTTAAATAGTCCAGGGGTTAGGTGAATAACAGTCTTCCACTAGGAAACTGCAGCTATGGACAAAAAGGGTGCTTTGCTAAGTTGCTGTAGAAGTAACATGTTTTAAAGGGTGTTCAAAAATATAGAAAGTGAAGAAGGCAAAATATATACAAATAAACACAGGCATGGAAAAGAATGGTAGGGCATACAATGACATTTTAATTGTTATTGCTGGGTAATTTTTATTTTTTCACTACATTATTCAGGATTCATTCAACAAAATAAGGAGGAAAATCTACAAGAGATGTCATTTTTAAGCTGCAAGAGAAATGGAACTTTAAGATATTATACTGTGTTTCACACATTGAAGTGAAATATAATTTCTTATGTTTCAGAGTGTCACATACTTAAAAGAGGTAGAGTCAGAGTTGCATTTTAATGAAACGTAAGCCCCCAAAAGTTGACTCTCTGACCCATGACTATTTCATTTGGAAAGATGAATTTAGAATAAAGCTTTGTTGCTTTATTTATAATAGATTTAATTAACTGAAAAGTTTTATATAAAAATCAGCAATCCCTAGTTATAGACATATCAGTGTTTATGACACAGTCCCTATCTTGTTATTTATTCTTAGTGGTGTCACTATGGGGATCTTATATCAGATTGTCTAAACATTTGACAAATTTCTCAGAAGGTTGAGCTGACATTTCTCAGTATTTTGGAGAAAGATGAATAACCTTTCCTTTCTTTCCCAAAGGAACTAGAGAGCTAAAAGTCAGAACCTATTTTAAAAGAGACTGAACTACAAGTAAAAATAACCCTAACCCTGCCTAAGTAAGTACTGGTTAATGGTAATAAAAGCTAAGAGTTCTTAAATATTTGTATCAGTTCTTTCTCTGAATGTTCTAACATTCTTACTGAAGAATGGGACGTTAATCAGATCTAGTTTAAAGTTTTAAAACTGCTCATCAGTAGTTATTTGATTTTGGGCAACTGATTTATTGTCCCCAAGCCTCACTTGCCCTATCTGTAATAAAGGGACTAAATTGTTTACCATGATTAGGTTAGGACTTCCCTCGTGGCTCAGACAGCAAAGCGTCTGCCTACAACACAGGAGACCTGGGTTTGATCTCTGGGTCTGGAAGATTCCCTAGAGAAGGAAATGGCAACCCTCTCTAGTACTCTTGCCTGGAAAATCCCATTGACAGAGTAACTTAGTAGGCTACGGTTCAGTTCAGTTCAGTCGGTCGGTCATGTCCGACTCTTTGTGACCCCATGAACCACAGCACACCAGGCCTCCCTGTCCATCATCAATTCCCGGAGTTTACCCAAACTCATGTCCATTGAGTCAGTGATGCCATCCAACCATCTCATCCTCTGTCACCCCTTCTTCTCCTGCCCTCAATCTTTCCCAGAATCAGGGTCTTTTCAAATGAGTCAGCCCTTCACATCAGGTGGTCAAAGTATTGGAGTCTCAGCTTCAACATCAGTCCTTCCAATGAACACCCGGGATTGATCTCCTTTAGGATGGACTGGTTGGATTTCCTTGCAGTCCAAGGGACTCTCAAGAGTCTTCTCCAACACCACAGTTCAAAAGCATCAGTTCTTTGGCACTCAGCTTTCTTTACAGTCCAACTCTCACATCTATACATGACCACTGGAAAAACCATAGCCTTGACTAGACAGACCTCTGTTGGCAAAGTAATGTCTCTGCTTTTATAATATGCTGTCTAGGTTGGTCATACCTTTCCTTCCATGGAGTAAGCGTCTTTTAATTTCATGGCTGAAATCACCAGGCTACAGTTCATGGGGTTGCAAAGAGTCGGACAAAACTGAGCAACTTCACATTCTCCCACCCATGATAAGGTTATTATGTGGATTAAATGAGATAACTCAAGTAAAGGACTCATGCCATGCTGCACTCAGTTGCCATGTCATGTCCAACTCTTTTTGACCCCACGGACTGTAACCCACCAGCCTACTCTGTCCGTGGAATTCTCCAGGAAAGAATCGTGGAGTGAGTTACCATACCTTCCTTCAGGGGATCTTTCCAACCCAGGGATCAAAGGCAGGTCTCCTGCATTGCAGTCAGATTCTTTATCATCTGAACCACCAGGGAAGCCTGAAAATCCTAGAGTGGGCAGCCTATTGCTTCTTTAGGAGGTTTCCCAACCCAGGAATGGAGCTGGGGTCACCTACATGGTAGGCAGATTCTTTACCAGCTAAGCTGCCAGGGAAACCCAAAGGTCTCATAGACCTTAATAATTATTACTTTTCCCATTATTGTCAAATCCAGAGAAAAAAAGCTGCCTGATAGGGCAAGGAACTATTACTAACAAAAAGGCTGTTGGAGAGAAGAAATAGTCTGAAAATGAAGATGCCAGGGGGAGTATCAGTAACTCCTGGGGAGTGGCAGAACTCTCATGATGGGCCAAAGAATCTATGTGAAACAGGACAAGAACTCGTAATAAAGCCAACTATCTTTGTCAGCAGTGAACAAGCTTCTAGGTAATCCTCTCCATTATTTTCTTTTTCAAGCCTCATGATTCTGAAGGAGGCAAGGTGAAGAAGAGGATATTATTAAGTCAATGATGCTCACACATGTACAAGATGCTTGTAGGAGCATCAGAATCTCTAAGTGAGCTCCAGAGATTTAAACTCTTAAACTTAAACTCTACCTGCTCATTCTCTGCCACACAGTCCTCATATTTATGCCTATGATTCCAGCTTCACTCAGCCTGAACCCCAAAGTTAATCATCTCGTCTATACCAGCACTACCAACTTCAAATGCTTCATGCTTTGGAGTCTCTGTTCATCCTAGCTTGCCAGCCCCCAATCTCCTCAGTTCATTCTAGGCTGCTGCTGCTGCTGCTGCTAAGTCACTTCAGTCGTGTCGGACTCTGTGTGACCCCATAGACGGAAGTCCACCAGGCTCCCCCGTCCCTGGGATTCTCCAGGCAAGAACACTGGAGTGGGTTGCCATTTCCTTCTCCAATGTGTGAAAGTGAAAAGTGAAACCGAAGTCGCTCAGTCGTGTCCGACCCTTAGCGACCCCATGGACTGCAGCCTACCAGGCTCCTCCATCCATGGGATTTTCTAGGCAAGAGTACTGGAGTGGCTTGCCATTGCCTTCTCCGGTTCATTCTAGGACTGACAAATATTGCTTTAGCTGGATTCATTTGCTCATTTGATAAATACTAACACTCAACATTCAGAAAACTAAGATCATGGCATCCAGTCCCATCACTTCATGGGAAATAGATGGGGAAATAATGGAAACAGTGAGAGACCATTTTTTGGGGCTCCAAAATCACTGCAGATGGTGACTGCAGCCATGAAATTAAAGACGCTTACTGCTTGGAAGAAAAGTTATGACCAACCTAGACAGCATATTAAAAAGCAGAGACATCACTTTGTCACAAAGGTCCATCTAGTCAAAGCTATGGTTTTTCCAGTAGTCATGTATGGATGTGAGAGCTGGACTGTAAATAAAGCTGAGCACCGAAGAATTGATGCTTTTGAACCATGGTATTAGAGAAGACTCTTGAGAGTCCCTTGGACTGCAAGGAGATCCAACCAGTTCATCCTAAAGGAAATCAGTCCTGAATATCATTGGAAGGACTGATGTTGAAGCTGAGACTCCAATACTTTGACCACCTGATGTGAAGGGCTGACTCATTTGAAAAGACCCTGATGCTGGGAAAGATTGAAGGCAGGAGGAGAAGGGAATGACAGAGGATGAGATGGTTGGATGGCATCATTGACTCAATGGACATGCTGGAGTTTGAGTAAGCTCCAGGAGCTGGTGATGGACATGAAAGTCTGGCATGCCACAGTCCATGGGGTTTCAAAGAGTCGGACATGACTGAGTGACTGAACTGAATTGAATATCTAGAGGGAGTTGGGGTATACTAGGTGCTTAGGGGAAAGTAGCCATCAGTACAGTTACAATATATTCTTTCTTTCAAAACTGATGGACTACCAGGGGGAAACAGACATTAAACAAGTCATTATAAGTGTGCTTATCTGTCAGTGTGTAAGCATTGTTCATCTGTTTTTCTTTATTTTTTTATACATGAATTTTTATTTTTTTTTAATTTTTATTGGAGGCTAATTATTTTACAATGTTATATTGGTTGGTTTTGCCATACATTGACATGAATCTGCCCCAGGTGTACATGAGTTCCCCCTCCTGAACCCCCCTCCCACCTCCCTCCTCCCCTTATCCTCCCTCTGGGTCATCCCCGCATACCAGCCCCGAGCATCCTGTAACATGCATCGACCCTGAACTGGCGATTCGTTTCACATATGATAATATACATGTTTCAATGCCATTCTCCCAAACCGAGCAGGAAAAGTATAGCTCTTGAAGTGGACGTCAATGGAATCAAATGCTCTTGCATTTGAACTTAGCATGTGGGATTACATTTCTCTCTTTTTTTTTTTTTTGTACAAAGTTCTCATTTATTTCACATTTGAAGAGACTGGAATTTTTTTGACCTTGTTTTTTTATTTTTTCCTGAAACAGTGAACAAACTATTTATTTTATTATTTTTTTTAATCTCTCAAATTACGACTAGTTTCTTTTTTTTTTTACAGTTCATAACTTTTATAAATAAAGTAAATTAAATGTACAGTGAATAAGTTCTCTGAAATATTTCAATATTTCTGCAGGTTTAGTAACATTGTAAAATACATTTCAACTAAAAATTCACAAATCTAAAAACCTGTTAGGCATTTTTAGGCGTTTTAAGTTGGAAATGAAGATCAATGTTACATCGTAATATGCCAATTACAAATAGTACTTCAAATAGCAAATACTACAGTTTGTCCCAAACTTTAAAAACTATTCATGAACTCAACACTGAACTATTGATGGCTATGAGAATTGTTTCCTAGCCTTTTTGAAAATTTCAACCCATTTACGTTTCAGGTAATTATTGATAAGTACGATCCCGTAGCCATTTCCTTTATTGCTTTGGGTTCAAGTTTATACACTCTTTCTGTGTTTCCTGTCTATAGAAGATCCTTTAGCATTTGTTGGAGAGCTGGTTTGGTGATGCTGAATTCCCTCAGCTTTTGCTTGTCTGTAAAGCTTTTGATTTCTCCTTCATATTTGAATGAGATCCTTGCTGGGTATAGTAATCTGGGCTGTAGGGTATTTTCTTTCATCACTTTAAGTATGTCTTACCACTCCCTTCTGGCCTGAAGAGTTTCTGTTGAAAGATCAGCTGTTATCCTTATGGGAATCCCCTTATGTGTTATTTGCTGCTTTTCCCTTGCTGCTTTAAATATTTGTTCTTTGTGTTTGATCTTTGTTAATTTGATTAATATGTGTCTTGGAGTATTTCGCCTTGGGTTTATCCTGTTGGGGACTCTCTGGGTTTCTTGGACTTGGGTGATTATTTCTTTCCCTATTTTAGGGAAGTTTTCAACTATTATCTCCTCAAGTATTCTCTCATGGTCTTTCTTTTTGTCTTCTTCTTCTGGGACTCCTATGATTCGAATGTTGGAGCGTTTAACATTGTCCCAGAGGTCTCTAATATTGTCCTCATTTCTTTTAATTCGTTTTTCTTTTTTCCTCTCTGTTTCATTTATTTCTACAATTCTATCTTCTAGTTCACTTATCCTGTCTTCTGCCTCTGTTATTCTACTGTTTGTTCCCTCCAGAGTGTTTCTGATCTCATCTATTGCATTATTCATTGTATATTGACTCTTTTTTATTTCTTCTAAGTCCTTATTAAATCTTTCTTCCATCTTCTCAATCCTTTTCTCCAGGTTATTTATCTGTAACTCCATTTTGCTTTCAAGATTTTGAATCATTTTCACCATCAAAATTTGAAATTCTTTATCAGGTAAATTCCCTATATCTTCTTCTTTTGTTTGTGTTGGTGGGCAATTATCTTGTTCCTTTACTTGCTGGGTATTTCTCTGCCTCTTCATCTTGCTTATATTGCTTTGCTTGGGGTGGCCTTTCCCTCTTCTTGCAGTTTGTGGAGTTCTCTTTATTATGTAGTTTCTTTGCTGTGTGTGGGGTTGGACGGGTGACTTGTCCGGGTTCCCTGGTTAGGGAAGCATGTGTCGGTGTTCTGGTGGGTGGAGCTGGATTTCTTCTCTCTCCTTTAGAAGACAATGGGCTGCTTTTCTGGGAGCCTGATATCCTCTGCCAGTATTCAGAAGTTGTTTTGTGGACTTTACTCTGCGTTCAAATGTTCTTTTGATGAATTTGTGGGGGAGAAAGTGGTCTCGCCATCTTATTCCTCTGCCATCTTGTTCCTTCCTCCCCAGAACACTGGATTCTTATATTCCACTTGGTCGTGGAGTATCTCTTCCCAGCTGCTCCAGCAAGGTGCAGCCGCTGTACCTTACCTTGGACGAGGGGTATCTCCTCAAGGCCGCCCCTCCTGCTTTGAATGTGGATCAGCTCCTCTCGGCCCTCCGGTGCCCAAGCAGCGACTGCCTCCTGAACGTGGTACAGCTCCTCTCAGCCACCTCCCTAACCCTGGGCGCGGGGTAGCTCATCTCAGCCACCATTCTGCACGTGGTCGGTTGCGCCGGAGCCGGGCATCTCTCGCGTCTGCGCTGCTGGAGCCGGGCGTCTCTCACCGGTATTACATTTCTCATCTTCAGTTTCCTATTTTAAGTGTGGATGAAAAAAAAAGACCTATTGATGAGATTTGTGTAAACCTAAGTAAGACAGGGCAGATGAGGAGCTGTGGTATAATGAAGATTTTGCCAGTTGTTTTATTTCCCCCAAGGGACAAAACCATTGGGATTTCCATTGATAGAAATATCACTGTGGTGAGCCTCTAGAAAGCTTCAGGACAAAGCTGGTCTCTAGAAAGGCTAACCACAACGTTAGAAGTTTGGGACTTTCTAGGGAGGAGAAGGAGACTGGAGAATAAGTTCAATCACCTGGCCGATAGTTCAGTTAATCATGGCAACATAATAAATGCTCAATAAAAACTCTATACACAGAGCTCAGTAGGGTTTCCTGGTTGATGAACACAAAGAGGTGACATATAAGCTTTGTATTCCGTCTCAGACCTCATCCTGTGTATCTCTTTATTTGACTGTTACTCCTGATTTGTAATCTCTGTAATGAGTTATCATTGTAATTATCGTATTTTTTTTTAATTCTGTGAGTCATTCTAGCACATTATTGAACTTGAAGTGGTTGTGGAAACCTTCACAGTTATAGCCAGTGATTCCACAGTATATGTGGCCTGGAAACCCCCAGATATGGCTAGTGTCGGATGTAGAGCAGTCTTGTTGATGGCCATGCTCTTTAGCTTGTGGGGGTCTGAGCTAGCTTCAAGTGGTTTGTGCCAGAACTGAACTGTGATGCATCCAGCTGGGGCTGAAAAATAGAGACTTGGACCAAGCCACACGGTCGGTCCTTACTAAGTGTCAGTTACCTTATGACATCATTCCAGTTCATCAGTGCCCCCCTCCGTCCCTATTTCCATTATCTTTTATCTCAAATATCTGTTTGCAGAGTTCTCAAACAGAATGATACTGATAGGAAATGTGCTTTTTTATGAGCACTCTATCTTGGTGCATAAGCCAAGAAAGGGAAACAGACGGACAGAATGCTGGGAGACAGTGCATCTGTGTTTAACTCTTTGTTTTTTAATTTATTTATTTTAATTGAAAGATGTTTGCTTTACAATATTGTGTTGGTTTCTGCCATATATCAACATGAATCAGCCATAGGTGGACATATGCCCCCTCTGTGTTGAACCTCCCTACCACCCCGTCCCATCTCCCCCATCTAGGTTGTCACAGAGCATCAGGGATTTGAGTTCCCTGCACCATACAGCAAATTTCCACTGACTATATGAATGTTTAATGCTTAAAAATGCCAAAAAGAAACTTAGAGGCTAGAACGAGCAGAACATTTTGTGACTTTTTAATTAACTGTTTAATGTAGAGAAAATCTGCAATGTCAACTGTATCCATCCTATAAATTCAACTGTAGTCCTACAAATACTTCATATTGGCCCATAACCAAAGTATGACTTTCCCAGAGCCAGTGTTAACTACAATGGCTAATATGCTCAGAGACAAATAAATCTTCTGTACTGAAACCATGTATTTGTGGTTAACAGTTTAATCTTTTTAGGAGTCTTTTGGCATTGTTTATCTTCAACTCTGCCAATATACGCATAACCCATCACTTCAAAGATTATTCTACTGCTGTTTCAGCAGCAGATGAACTGTAAATATATAAACGTCATTGTAAAGACTAAAATAAAATTGGGTTTGAATTTTTTTAAATCAATTTTATTTTGGAAGACATCTTCAATCTTTACAAATCTTTTTGTAGAAATTATTTATCTCTACAAAATTTATCTCTACATAATTTAGAGATTATCTCTACATAATTATTTTCTCTTGGGGTCTATTATGACTTAGAAGATGTAGGGGTTAGAGTGGGAATTAGGGACTGTTAGTTCTCATGCTGATTCAGCTGTGAATCCCTGGATGACCTCACTCAAGCTCCTTTATTCCTCTGGCTGTCTCAGAAAGTAGAATAACTAATCACGACATGTCATGCTGGGACTTTATGAGAATGAAGAACAGCCAACTTGAAGATAGCAATGGCTCATAAAATTAACAGATAACCCATATACGTTACTTTAAAGACACTTCTGGTTGTGTACATATATTATTCATTCTCCCACCTGACCTTCTAACAAGTATAAATATAGAGTGATTTAATATTTATTTCTTTAGCTCAGTCTGTGGTAGAGTTGCTGACAATAAAAACTCTTCAGTGGCCAAAAGACAAATACAATGAATAAAACAAAGAAACATAAATAATCCAGGTAGTATTGGCTCTTTAACAATTGAAAATATACTTAATCCAGTACCTCTCCTTTCTTTTCCATTGCCTACGAACTTCAAGGGATCCCCCAAGGACACCTAGCCCACAATTGTCTTTCAGGGTTTTATCATTCATCATCACCTCAGGATATAAAATCATTCTACAACAATAGCTTTATAGGCTGTAAACCTCTTCAACTCCAATTCATCCCCTCTCCACCTCAATCCCCATTGCAATGATCTCTAAACTCTCAAAATTCTGTGTCCTAAATTTATACCTCCAGTTCACCCTTTATGTTTGTCTCTGTCTAAGCGGAGCCTGCCCTCAGAAATTCCAGTTAAACAGTAAATGCTGAACAAACATTCTCAATACCCCGTAACTTCCATTGTTTCTTCCAGTTCACTGGCCAAGCTGTACAATTTCACCATGCAGAAGATTTTCTGTGGGGGTTAGCAACAATAATAAATTCTGCTGAGAGGCTGACAGAGAAAAAAAGAAGGTGGCTCAGGTAAAGAATCTGCTTCCAATGCAGGAGACCTGGGTTCAGTGTCTGAGTTGGGAAGATCCTCTGGAGAGTTAAATGGCAACCCACCCCAGCATTCTTGCCTGGGAAATCCCATGGACAGAGTTGCCTGGCGGGCTACAGTCCATGGGGTCGCAGAGTTGGACATGACTGAGGGACTAACACACACAATCATCCTATGAAATTGATAGTATTATGTTCTTCATTTTATAGATCAGGAAACTGCAGCAGGCATAAGAAACTGGCCCAAGGTCCTGCAGAAAATAACAGTTTTAAAACACAGGCTGATTCAGAGCCTCTATTATTAAATCTGTGCTGCTGCTTCTTTGATTAGGCAGTTATATTAACTTATTTTTTCCAGACAGAAATTTCAACAGAATGGAAGTAGACAGATAGAACCTTAATGTAAAAGGGAAATACTTATAGGTGCAACATTAAAGAGTTGTATGTCAAATTTCTTGTTGTGTGAAAGGAAATACATTAAAAGAAGAGCTTTTTTAGGCAGAAGTTAAGTCAGTAGATAGAGATGGAAAATACAAGGAGACAATGAAGAGCTATTGGAGTGAAGTTTTACAAAAAATGAAGAATACTTGAGATGACTGAACCCAAATAGAGGAGAAAGGGTGTGGGACGTTGCTTATTCAGCACTTGCAAAAAGTGCTTTTGTTTAATTCTGAGAGGAAGAAGGATGAGAAAAAGATTGGTTATAGTGGAAAATTTAAGGAGAAGTTCATTCAATGACAGACGATTAAAAGTATCATGAAGCCAAGATAGACTCTATATGATTAGAAGGAATCTCAGTCAGTTTAGTGCAGTCTCACAGCTCCTTCCAGAAACATTCCTCAGTCTTACTATGAAATCAGAAAAGCTCTATGGTATTTTTGTTGTTCAGTAACTGAGTCGTGTCTGACTCTTTGTGACCCCATGGACTGCAGCACGCCAGGCTTCCCAATCCATCACCATCTCCCAGAGCTTACTCAAACTCATGTCCATTGAGTCAATGAAGCCATCCAACCATCTCATCCTCTGTCATCCCCTCCTCCTCCTGCCATCAATCTTTCTCAGCATAGGGGTCTTTCAAATGAGTCCATTCTTCACATCAGGTGGCCAAAGTATCAGAGCTTCAGCTTCAGCATCAGTCCTTCAAGTGAATATCCAGGATTGATTTCCTTTAGGATTGACTGGTTGGATCTCCTTGCAGTCCAAGGGACTCTCAAGACTCTTCTCCAACAACACAGTTCAAAAGCATCAATTCTTTGGCATTTTTATGGTCCAACTCTCACATCCATACATGACTACTGGGAAAACCATAGCTTTGACTATGTGGACCTTTGTCAGCAAAGTAACGTCTTTGCTTTTTAATATGCTGTCTAGGTTGGGCATAGCTTTTCTTCCAAGGAGCAAGTGTCTTTTATAAAAATTTCATGGCTGCAGTCACCATCTGCAGTGATTTTTGAGCCCAAGAAAATAAAGTCTCTCACTGTTTCCATTGTTTCCCCATCTATTTGTCATGAAGTGTTGGAACTGGATGCCATGATCTTAGTTTTTTGAATGTTGAGTTTAAAGTTAGCTTTTTCACTCTCCTGTTTCACCTTCATCAAGAGGCTCTTTACTTCCTTTTCGCTTTCTATCATAAGGCTAGTGTCATCTGCATATCTGAGGTTATTGATATTTCTCCCGCCAATCTTGACTCCAGCTTGTGCTTCATCCAGCCGGGCATTTCTCATGATGTACTCTGTATATAAGTTAAATAAGCAGGGTGATGATATACAGCCTTGACGTTCTCCTTTCCCAGTTTGGAGCCAGTCCATTGTTCTATGTCCGGTTCTAATGTTGCTTATGGACCTGCATACAGATTTTGTCGGAGGCAGCTAAGGTGGTCTGGAATTCCCATCTCTTGAAGAATTTTCCACAGTTTGTTGTGATGCACGCAGTCAAAGACTTTAGCACAGTCAATGAAGCAGAAGAAGATGTTTTGGTGGAATTGTCTCGCTTTTCCTATGATCCCACAGATGTTGGCAATTTGATCTCAGGTTCCTTTGCCTTTTCTAAATGCAGCTTGAACATCTGGAAGTTCTCGGTTCACGTACTGTTGAAGCCTGGTTTGGAGATTTTTGAGCATTACTTTGCTAGCATGTGAGATGAGTGCAATTGTGTGGTAGTGTCAACATTTTCTGGCATTGTGTTTCTTTGGGATTAGAATGAAAACTGACATTTTCCAGTCCTGTGACTACTACTGAGTTTTCCAAATTTGCTGGTATGTTGAGTGCAGCACTTTCACAGCATCATCTTTTAGGGTTTGATATAGCTCTGGAATTCCATTACCTCCACTAACTTTGTTCATAATGATGTATCCTGTAGCCCACTTGACTTCGCACTCCAGGATGTCTGGCTCAAGGTGCATGATCACACCATTGTGGTTATCTGGGTATTTAACACTTCTCAAATACTGATAACATTTATTTTATGATCAAAGATTCTTGCAGTAAACCAAATGAAGATAACTGTCAGATACAATTTACAAGAGTAAAAATTAAAAGCTAATATAGAATCAGCAATAAATACTGAAAAATATATCTATGAACTCACCTACACAGCAGTTCATTTCTATATTAAAAGGCAGAGTCATTAAGTTTAGTTAACACAACCACTTTGACTTTCACTTGCGTGCTCAGTTGTGTCTGACTCTTTGCTGCACCATCATCTGTTACCCACCAGTCTCCTCTGTCCATGGAATTTTCCAGGCAAGAATACTGGAATAGGTTGCCATTCCCTACTTCAGGGGATCTTCCCAACCCAGGGATCAAATCCATATCTCTTGTATCTCCTGCATTGGCGGGTGGATTCTTTACCACTGTGCCACCTGGGAAGCCTGACTTTTACTTAGAAACCTGTTTATCTAGATCCTATACTGGACCACATACTATTAATAATTGGAATTATTTTACTTCATTGTTGTTGCTGTCCTTCAGTCACTAATTCATGTCTGATTCTTTGCAACCCCATGGACTTCAGCATGTCAGACTCCTCTTTGCTGCACACTCTCCCAGAGTTTGCTCAAATTTATGTCCACTGAGTTGGTGATGCTGTCTAACCATTTCATTGTCTGCCTTCCTCTTCTCCTTTTACCTTCAGTCTTTCCCAACATCAGGGTCTTTTCCAATGAGTTGGGTCATTGCATCAGGTGGCCAACATATTGGGCTTCAGCTCCTGTATCAGTTTTTCCAATGAATATTCAGGGTTGATTTCCTTTAGGATGGATTGGTTTGATCTCCCTGCAGTCCAAGAGAGACTCAAGTGTCTTCTACAGCACAATTTGAAAGCATCAATTCTCTAGCACTCAAGCCTTATTTTTTTGACTTTAGGTTACTGTAGTTTTAGATTATCTAGTAAAGCAAACCCAATAAACTCAGATTTCTAAATGTCTTTTAACACTTTTCTGTGTTTAAACAATGTATTTCTCCTGATGAATTTCATAGATGGAAGCTCATTTCTCCCATTCAACAAGCTTTGTAATACAACATGGCAGTTCTTTCAGTCTTTAAAGCTACATATTCTCTTGCATAAAGCTGCCATTTTAGGGAATCATGCAGGTGAATATGAGATCCTCAAGGACAGTCCGCAAAGCCAAATAAAACTGACCCAGTTTTAACTGAAAAATTTTTTGGCTGCCACATGTTATGAAAATTATGTCTGTTAAACTTTAGTCCTGGTCTATAGCCAAGAACGGAGAAGGCAATGGCGAGCCACTCCAGTACTCTTGCCTAGAAAATCCCATGGATGGAGGAGCCTGGTAGGCTGCAGTCCGTGGGGTCACTAAGGGTCGGACACGACTGAGCGACTTCACTTTCACACATTGGAGAAGGAAATGGCAACCCACTCCAGTGTTCTTGCCTGGAGAATCCCGGGGACGGGGGACCCTGGTGGGCTTCTGTCTATGGGGTCATGCAGAGTCGGACACGACTGAAGTGACGCAGCAGCAGCAGCAGCAGCATAGCCAAGAAAAAATTAATCATTGACTTATTCCAGTATCATTCATAAATGAAAAGAGGAGGCTGTTGTTGTCATTCTTCCTTACCAAAAATCTAGCATTTCCTAGCACATGCAATCAAAATACATGTTTTTAAAAATGCAACACAAATGTAATCAAATGCTTGTGGAAGTGGCTCAGGCACTTAAACCACAGTACATAAATATAGAAAAGAGCTAAAAAGTCAGAAAGAAAACATCTTTCCCACTTACTTTCAGATGAACTCTTGAGGAACTCTGTGTAGTCTTTCAGAATTTAATAAGTTTATAGAATGTGTTGATCTGGTAGCTGGACTGAATCCTGGCCCAGTGCATGAAATTCACCTGACAGAAGATGAAAAACACTCCCAAGCCAAGCCAATGGTGAGGATTACCAAATTCCCTCCATTGAAAACTATAGTTTTGAATTTCACAATTGGAAATTGATCTTTTAAAATCTTAGATTATTTTTAATAGTAGTTTTTGAAAAGTCTGCTCAATATATTTGAATTGGGTGAGCCTTTGAAAGATAAGACAGATATAGTAACAAAGATATTAATGATATCATATTTAGTTGAGTTAAGTCTCTCAATGTATCAGCCTTTTTCATGATATCTCTACAGTGTTCTGTTTATACATCTGTAAGTAAACTAACAATGATTGCACATTTCTCAATTATAATTGAGAAATTTGTCACCGTAATTATGAATATTTATATCCAAGCAATTGTTTCAGTTCATTTTATCAAGATATAAGACATATTTTTGCTTGCATTTGTGAATTACTTGTGGGAAAAAAAATGGCATGGGAGAAACCTATGGTTTGCGTTTGTGATGTAGTTGATTCTTGTTTTTCACTGCATTTCTCTTCTATGAAGTTACCACAAACACTGACTTAGTGAATTCTGAACCTTTGCAACTAGGAAAATAAAAAGTTAGGTTGCTGAAACTTCCAGTTAGAACAATTCCATCAACTGATCGATACATAAACTCATTTTGTGTACATCTCTGTTTAAAGACCCCTTATTTAATACATGTTATTGATTCATTAAATTTGAACTCATGGCCAACAATGCTATAACTTGTGTCTCAACAAAGCTACCTAACAAACATATTTTCTCTGTAAGGCACATTACAGCTTTCTTGCTGTTAGTAACACTAGACAGCACTTCAGTACTATGTTTTCAGGCCATTTTAAGGAGCACAATCACCAACAAAAAGCACAGAAATAAGGAAATCATAGCACAAAATAGACAGCCAAAAGGACATTTGTTTACAGTGTAAGAGCTGAAACTTTGCCTCATTTCACCACAACTGAGAACGTACCTATCAGGCAACTCACATTCTTTGCCACTCTGGACATGTACATGTCCACAGAGACTACGAAAGCCTCACAAATACTGGTTTGAGGACTGCAAACAAACTTTAGGAGAAGGCAATGGCACCCCACTCCTGTACTCTTGCCTGGAAAGTTCCATGGACAGAGGAGCCTGGTAGGTTGCAGTCCATGGGGTCCCAAAGAGCCGGACACAACTGAGCGACTTCACTTTCACTTTTCACTTTCATGCATTGGAGAAGGAAATGGCAACCCACTCCAGTGTTCTTACCTGAAGAATCCCAGGGACGGGGGAGCCTGGTGGGCTGCCGTCTATGGGGTCACACAGAGTCGGACATGACTTAAGCGACTTAGTAGCAGCAGCAGCAACAAACTTTAACGACTAGACAAATTTGCACACACAGAATTCATGAATAATGAGGACAGACTGTATTTCCTAAATTTTATCTTGAATATTAGAATTCTTGATAGAAATTCAATAATGTCACAAACAGTGTATAATTTGGAAGGGAAAAGGTCTGTCTTTTTTCTCATCTCTGGAGACAGTATGTATGGAAATTTTGCTACTTAAAAAAAAATATTTTAGTACATTAAATTTGTTCATCAGTTCAGTTCAGTTCAGTTCAGTCGCTCAGTCCTGTCTGACTCTTTGCGACCCCATGAATCACAGCACGCCAGGCCTCCCTGTCCATCACCAACTCCCGGAGTTCACTCAAACTCATGTCCATTGAGCTGATGATGCCATCCAGCCATCTTGTTTTCTGTCATCCCCTTCTCCTCCTGCCCCCAATCCCTCCCAGCATCAGAGTCTTTTCCAGTGAGTCAACTCATCACATGAGGTGGCCAAAGTATTGGAGTTTCAACTTTAGCATCAGTCCTTCCAATGAACACCCAGGACTGATCTCCTTTAGAATGGACTGGTTGGATCTCCTTGCAGTCCAAGGGACTCTCAAGAGTCTTCTCCAGCACCACAGTTCAAAAGCATCAGTTCTTCGGTTATCAGCCTTCTTCACAGTCCAACTCTCACATCCATACATGACCACGGGAAAAACCATAGCCTTGACTAGTCGGACCTTGGTTCGCAAAGTAATGTCTCTGCTTTTTAATATGCTATCTAGGTTGGTCATAACTTTCCTTCCAAGGAGTAGGCGTCTTTTAATTTCATGGCTGCAATCCGCATAGAACCATTCTAAAAATGTACAATTTTTTTAAACAAAGTATAATAAAAAATTCCCCAAACAGAATACTTGACATTTACAATTCAAAACCAAATTAGCAGAACATTAAATACTTACAAAACTCTATCTTTTAGAAATATTTATAAAGTTACATGCAATTTTGTAGAGCTGACATAAAGAATGGCTCAAAAATGGGAGAATTTTCCTTCATTCCTAAAAAAAATATATGTCCAATCGAAGTTGTGAAGATTCTTGAGTACCTGAAGTCTTCAGTTTTAGTACCAAAGTCTGTCTTTGTGCATCTAAGAACTTTACACACGTGGGGGGTTCCTTACAACACTGGGATAGACTGACCTGTGCTCCCCTCCTTCCAATAACAGAGTAGTAACATTAGCAGCAGCAGCAGCAGCAACATTGACCTTTGACCTCACCCAGCACAGTACATAGTTTGTGAGTGTTGGTTAGGGTACTCACTTTGGTGGGTAATTGCTTTACAATATTGTATTGGTTTCTGCCATACATCAACATGAATCATCCATAAGTATACATTTTTCCCCTCCCTCTTATAAATTAAAACAAAAAAAAAAGATGCTTACTTTGATTCAGATCCTCAGAGTTTCAGTAATTGAGCCTCTGCAGAACCATAACTGTAATTGTCACCTGCCTCATTCTTTACAAGTCATTATGCTTTAGAAATCAAGGCCAACCCACTCAGGTGCCACAGGCCTATCCACTGGACAAGCTGAGAAGGGTCACGGTTTCTATTGCCAACTTTAAGTTTCTTCAACGTGTAACATCACCAGTTATCACTGCATAAAACTAGCAAGGCATCAAGTAAGCCACCATAGAAGCAAGAATAGTGACAATGACAAGGAGCAAGGAGAGTATAAAGGAAAGACATATCCAGCTGAATGCAGAGCTCCAAAGAAAAGCAAGGAGAGACAAGAAAGCCTTCCTAAGTGATCATTGCAAAGAAACAGAGGAAAACAAAAGAATAGGAAAGACTAGAGATGTCTTCAAGAAAATTAGAGATACCAAGGGAACACTTCATGCAAAGATGGGCACAAAAGCAGAAATATTAACAAAAGGAGGCAAGAATACACAGAAGAACTATACAAAAAAAGATCTTCATGACCCAGATAATCAGGAAGGTGTGATCACTCAGATAGAGTCAGACATCCTGGAGTGTGAAGACAGATGGGCCTTAGGAAGCATCACTACGAACAAAGGCAGTGGAGGTGATAGAATTCCAGCTGAGCTATTTCAAACCTTAAAAGATGATGCTGTGAAAGTGCTGCACTCAACATACCAGCAAATTTGGAAAACTCAGTAGTAGTCACAGGACTGGAAAATGTCAGTTTTCATTCTAATCCCAAAGAAACGCAATGCCAGAAAATGTTGACACTACCACACAATTGCACTCACCTCACATGCTAGCAAAGTAACGCTCAAAATTCTCCAAGCCAGGCTTTAACAGTAGGTGAACCGAGAACTTCCAGATGTTCAAGCTGCATTTAGAAAAGACAGAGGAACCAGAGATCAAATTGCCAATATCTGTGGGATCATAGGAAAAGCGAGACAATTCCACCAAAACATCTTCTGCTTCATTGACTGTGCTAAAGTCTTTGACTGCATGCATCACAACAAACTGTGGAAAATTCTTCAAGAGATGGGAATTCCAGATCACCTTAGCTGCCTCCGACGAAATCTGTATCAACATTAGAACCAGACATAGAACAATGAACTGGCTCCAAACTGGGAAAGGAGAACATCAAGGCTGTATATCGTCACCCTGCTTATTTAACTTATATGCAGAGTACATCATGAGAAATGCCTGGCTGGATGAAGCACAAGCTGGAGTCAAGATTGGCGGGAGAAATATCAATAACCTCAGATATGCAGATGACACTAGCCTTATGGTAGAAAGCGAAAAGGAAGTAAAGAGCCTCTTGATGAAGGTGAAACAGGAGAGTGAAAAAGCTAACTTTAAACTCAACATTCAAAAAACTAAGATCATGGCATCCAGTTCCAACACTTCATGACAAATAGATGGGGAAACAATGGAAACAGTGAGAGACTTTATTTTCTTGGGCTCAAAAATCACTGCAGATGGTGACTGCAGCCATGAAATTTTTATAAAAGACACTTGCTCCTTGGAAGAAAAGCTATGCCCAACCTAGACAGCATATTAAAAAGCAAAGACGTTACTTTGCTGACAAAGGTCCACATAGTCAAAGCTATGGTTTTCCCAGTAGTCATGTATGGATGTGAGAGTTGGACCATAAAAATGCCAAAGAATTGATGCTTTTGAACTGTGTTGTTGGAGAAGAGTCTTGAGAGTCCCTTGGACTGCAAGGAGATCCAACCAGTCAATCCTAAAGGAAATCAATCCTGGATATTCACTGGAAGGACTGATGCTGAAGCTCTGATACTTTGGCCACCTGATGTGAAGAACGGACTCATTTGAAAGACCCCTATGCTGAGAAAGATTGAAGGCAGGAGGAGGAGGGGATGACAGAGGATGAGATGGTTGGATGGCTTCATCGACTCAATGGACATGAGTTTGAGTAAGCTCTGGGAGATGGTGATGGATTGGGAAGCCCGGCGTGCTGCAGTCCATGGGGTCACAAAGCGCTGGACACAACTCAGCCACTGAACTGACTGACTGACTGAAGAAGAGTGCAGCCCAGTTCCAATTTGGCATGTTCTCACTAACAAACTGGACTGAGTGGACAGATGCAAGCCTTGGTCAGCCCGTGCTCAGATGGGAATGCATTTGGCTATGCAACTTTATTCAAAGTTACTACCTACGTTGCACCATATAAGCTATGTGGACTTCTTGCGATAAAGAACTTAGAATTCTAAGTAGTGAATTGAAATACTGGACCTACTAGCCACTATATGAACATGCTGGCTCATGTAATGTTTTTGAGATTATAAATGATTCCAGTTTTTTGAAACACCTAATCACATATCTGCTTTCAAGAAAATAGTTTTGTCTTTATTATTCTAATTGCTAGCTCTCATTTTCTCAGTGCTCTTTAGCAATTAGGTTTTTAACATTTCTACACTTTCCAATTTTTTATATTATCATAAAATAAAAATTAGAACATAAAGTATAAAGTTGAATGTTCTACTTTAAACAATAACAACAGACTAGTCCTTTACCCCAACATTGTATTCTACTTAAATCTGTACCAGCAGGGAAGCCCTGTATTCCACTTCAATCTGCATGTTCCACTTTCCCCATTCTTAGAGATACAAATGGTGTTAGAAACTTTAAAATATGACAGATTACACAGAGCAAGGTGGCTGGTGCTATAGCATTTGGAAACTGAGTCCACAATTTCAGGAAAATGACTAGTTGAAAGGGTCAGTCTGATCTGTGCTTCTAGCTGATGAGGTCATCCTCTGAGGAAATGCCAAATTCTCTTCAGGCTCATTTACTGTGGTTGCTTCTAGAGAGAAATTTCACCAGAGAGAACACTTCTAGCAAATATTCCCAAGTTCAAGTATGGGACGCACTTGGGAAGAGGTCTCACGGATTGGCGGCTGAATGCTTTGTGTCCTGTTGTCTAGTGTTTACGCTTTACCATTCCCAACCCAGAATGGCCTCCCTGGAGACCACACTCCGCACACATACTTTCAAAGACAGCTGGAAGTTTCTCTAAGATCTCTGTTGACTGGAACACAGCCACGAAATGTCTTACTCTATTTCCCTCAATTTGAATGTCATAGTTCAAATCAAGGCTTTTTTAATTTTTTCTTGTATTTAACACTAACTTGTAATATTTATCAAAATAGTAATAAGGGTTCATTCCTTGCTGACCCTGTGAAACTACTGTCTCTATTTGCACAATGGCATGTTGAAGCATAATTGACAGCAAAGGCCTTACAGACTCAGCTCACTTTATCTACTAAAAGTGTGCTTTATTTGTATCCTTAAAGAAGTATAAAGTCATAAGAACAAGTTGCAATTGTCCTACGTCTTTGAAACTGTGGGAAGAAACTTTTCTCACACTCAATTTGACATTAGGTGCTCTTTCTAAGACAAAAACTCAGACAGTTTGCCCAAGGTTCTCAAAACACAGCATAACTCCTTCTGCTGATGACTGCTTACTTATTTTTATTACACTTAATAGTACTTGACATTATAAGCGGACATATCTATCTCTAACCTTACACTTACAAGTCTTTTTCTTACTTTATTCAAGCAAGTATAATATACAGGTTTAGGATTGTTTATGGCTGTAAAATCTACTATTACAATGTGTCTCAAATGCTGAGTCTTTCAGAGAAAGAGAGAAAAATTAGACTTTGAGAAAGTGAAAACTTTTCATTTGTCCTTATACAACTGAACTATTATTTTTCTTAGGGAGTAGAACTTGCTAGTGAAAGTTCTAATTATAGCCTTGATCTTTATTTAGCTATTTAATGGATTACAAAGAAGGCATATAAGACCAAGCCACTTGCTTGGTATAAAATATTATACCACCTCAAAATTTTTAGATACTTATTTCTGAGAATGTTTTGAAACTGATATTACACACAAAGTGAAACAATCATCTTCCTCTGTAACATAAGAATAATTTGACAAGCTTGTTTCAACAAAGTAAAATGTCAAGCTGACCTTCCACTGGGATCTGTGACTATAAGAGAAAAGGAGAAATAGAACTGGCTTCCATTGTAACTTACAAAGTCTAGGCAGTATAAGAAGGGCATTCTCTGGAATGAGTTTGGTATGGACTATTCAGAAACATTTGAAAATGCTTGTCACAGCTACTCCAAATATAGCCTACAATGCTTATTTAATGTCTTGTTCACTTTATGACATCTAACCTGATAATTATCTTGAGACAATTTCTCCAGCTGGGGAGTCATTTATTTTGAAAATGACTTCACAGCTGGCTTTCATTAGAATTCTACTTCAACCTAAAAGGCACTACATATTTTTTTTACATGGTGATCAAAAGTGATATATGGTGATTCCCATCTGAGATCCTCCAGATTAGTGATAGATTTTTATGCCCATAATGCAGCTTATGGAGCTTTCAGTCATAAAAGAGAGTCTAAGTGAATCCTAGACACTACAAATATTGTTTCATCACTTGGGATTTTTATAATTAGACATGTTTGCAGATTGATCATAGTACGTTGCAACTTTAAATTATCTTGTATATATATTTATTCTAACACCTTTCAATATCTTATGTAAATTTGATAAACCTTTTCTTTTCTACAGATACCTTTATCATGATAGAAATTTTATACAATCATTATAGCTCTGAAAAAAGCAAAGCCATCAAAAATAACATCCAATTGGCATACACAGTTTAGAAAAATTATTCTCCCATGTTTCACAGTTAATGCAGAAAGGACAAACTAACTCATCAGCTTTGTAATGTTTTAAAACTCAACAAACCTGATTCTATCCATCTCTCTATAATTAAAACATAATTATAGTTTCCATAGAAGAACTTCATATATATGGCTTTTAGAAACTCATGAAAATGGTAGAAAGGAACTATCCAAATATTTCTCATTGCAGAATCGACATAACAGTCTTCCACAGTAAAAAATTTTTACGTTTGGCCAAATGTAGTGGGTATAGCCAAAGAATGAAAAGAGGAAAAAATCAGGGAAACCATCTCTGGCTAGTTGTTAGATTGCTGATTTTCTATTCAAGAAGGTATTTTGTAATGTATTCTTAAGCCCCAAGAGATAGAAGACTGAAGCTGGCCTTAAACTGCAGCACTTTGTTATATCGTTTCTACAACCTACAAAGCCATCATAACATAAACATGAGAGTAGAAAAATATCTGATGCATTCTAGTGAAGTTGGTGAACTTAGAGCCTGTTATAGAATGCAGTAAGTCATAAAGAGAAACACAAATTTTGTATATTAACACATATATATAGAATCTAGAGAAATGGTACTGATGAACCTATTTGCAGGACAAGACTAGGGACACAGACATAGAGAACAGACTTATGAACAGAGCAGGGGAAGGAGAGGGTGGGACAAACTGAGAGAGTAGCATTGAAACATATACGTTATCATATGTAAAGTAGGTAGCTGTTGGGAAGTTGCTGTATAATGCAGGGAGCGCAACTCGATAGTCTGTGACAACCTAGAGGGGTGGGATGGGGTGGGGTGGGGCAATTAATCATCCAATTAAAAGTAAATTTAAAAAATTCTTTAAGGAAAAAAAACCTGGTACAAATCCACGAATTGTAACATAGGTACTTTGTGTTTGTCCTTGTTCTTTGTCTCCACTAGTGGTTTTCAACAAGAAAGATTGAAAACACCTACTCCTTCCAGCTCTTCATTGCTTTCAACCCATTTATGGACAGAGCCAGTGCTCATGGACTTTTACCAAACCAGGAACACTGTTTTCTGAACTTACTCTTTTACTGTGTTTGATATAGTTGGAATCTGTTTTTCCTCAAAGGTTATTTAACAGGTCCACCAAGTCACAGGCAAAATGCCAACTTCTGACTGAGTTTCTGCTCTTGGATTTTGGCTTCTATTCTAATCTTTCATCATGGGACAATTGGGAGAGTGTACCTCTGAACACTGGAAAAAAAAACTATAAAAACTTTAATAGACACCATTGCCTTCTATCAAATTCTAAGTTTAAGAATCATAGAAATGACTTTGACAATGAGATAAAACAGCAAAATTGGTCATGTGTACAAGAATTTGAAATATATGCATAGATTTTATATCACATGATAACTATGAAGAACACATATTGTGAGAAAAGTTTCCAGGAGAGGATGAATCTGTAGGACTTGACTGCATCCCAACATAATAGGAAGATAAATTATAGACTAAAGAGAACATAGAACTGAATGGAATCCATTTGGCTCATTTTTAACGCTTTCTTCCTCTTAATATATTGTCTTCCAAATTGGAAATAAAAATCTCTTTAAAATTTGCTAAAATTTAGCTTCTGGATGAGGTCTACTTATTTTCGACATGCCCCAGTTTTTGCCAAAGATGTCTATCTGCACTTTTCATCTGATTCTTCCATGTACACATTGGTCAGGTAAGTAAAGAGAAAAGATACTCTGAAATAAATTTTCAAAAATATAGCATGATTCATTAGTATACTTGCAGCTCTTTAGGATTTCTTGTTATATAAGGACTTGCTGCATTTCTGAAGCTAATGTCCTTTAACTGGTAAAAAAAAAAAAAAAATTCTATTGTCCTTTAACTGGTAAAAACTTCTATTGGGAGTCTCTTAATCTGTTTTCTAAGTTTTACAGATGAGGGATGGAAGACAGAGAGAAATTAAATAACTTCCCAAGTGTCATAAAGCTCATTCAGTGGTTGAGCCAGGATTTGAGCTGAGGCTGAACTGAAATATTTTGTTTCCATGAATATGGGCCCATCAGCGTAAGTATCTAGATTTCAACATCTGGATTATATGTGGACCAAATTCAAAACCAGATTAACAACTCTTAACGGCATTACTAAAGATCACTTTATTCTTTGGCAATTTTTTACATGTGATTAATAAAAAAAAAAAAAACATACAACACAGCTTGGGTGGTAAACTAGAAATTTTCAAGATCACAGTAATTATTTTCTTAACATTCTCCTTCCCTAGTCTCGTTTTTTCCTTCAATTTAGCTTTAATTAATACCAAAGTTGGCTGTCATGCCATTCCCTTTTTAAGACTTCCCATTTCTCTTTGCTTCAAAAATGATGAAATTTAAAAATTCATCTTGGGCAATAATGCCTTCATAAGCCTTGGTCCTAAATCAAACTCCCCCATGACTTTATTTTTCTTTGTTCAAGTTCTCCTCTCTGCCAAAAACCCCATTAACCATCTTACCCCTGTTCCCCCCCATCCTCACACTTCCTCCTGATTTGTATAAATATAGTCTCAATCTCTGTCCCTGTCTCTCTGTACCTTGGTTTCCCCTCTGTGTCTCTCTCTTTCTCTGTCTCTCTCTCTCGCTCGCTCGTTAATACCTAAAAGAATTATTTTACAACTTTCCATCTGCATTCCATGGCACTGTAAGTCTCCCTTTCTTACAATATATCATCTTTGTTTGAAGCTATTTATTTATGAAACTTACCCTTTTCACTGAGATGACCACCCTGAAGTCTAGGGCTGGATTATTTATCTGTCTCCGTCTACCAGCTAGGGCTTGGTGTATATTAATAGAAAACGCTTAATCAGTGTAGTTGCATTAAACTAAACTGATCTGAATCCAGTTGAACTGAAACAATTTTATTCCAAGTACATGAGAGAATTAGAGACCGTGCACAGCTCTGATGCTTGAACTGTTTCTACTAGAAATGAATTTTAGTCATTTCATTCCTTTGCATCTTGCACAGTGCTTTTCAGTGCACCATAGTGTAGTATCTGATTTATTTTGAGCAATTAAGCATATCTGTCAGATCTTGCCAGTATCTACAGCAAAGTCAAGAATAAACCCAGTTTTTTCGAAAGGCCATGACATGGAGTTCACATGGACTTTGAGGCCAGTCTGCTGTGGTTTGCCTTCTTACTCACGACTTGTGTGACCTTGAGGGAGTTAACCAAGTGCCTTATTTTCTGCATCTGTAGGATGAAAATTACATGAGTGCTCACTTAAAGGAATTATTGGAAGAATTAAATGAGCTTATACATGCAAGTTCTTTAAAATGTTCCTGGAATATAATGATATTGGCAAAAGGGTTAGCTAAGATCATTGTTTGCTGTGATTTCCACTTTTTTATACCTAACTCCGGAGAAGGCAATGGCAAGCCACTCCAGTACTCTTGCCTAGAAAATCCCATGGATGGAGGAGCCTGGTAGGCTGCAGTCCGTGGGGTTGCTAAGGGTCGGACTCGACTGAGCGACTTCACTTTCACTTTTCACACATTGGAGAAGGAAATGGCAACCCACTCCAGTGTTCTTGCCTGGAGAATCCCAGGGACGGGGGAGCCTGGTGGGCTTCCGTCTGTGGGGTCACACAGAGTCGGACACGACTGAAGTGACTTAGCAGCAGCAGCAGCAGCATACCTAACTCTGTATCCCTTTGTGTCTACTGCAAGACACTCTCAAGAAAATAGTTGCTTTACCATACAAGGAAACTCCAGAGTAGTCAGAATCATCCACATACTGTGCTTTTATTCCTTACATTTGAAAGAAAACCTCAAGCATATATTCTTGAATTCCCTCAATGTCCTAGAACACATTTTATTTTCTTTGTTTCCTCTAGTTTTGTTTATTGTAATATTTTCCAGTGCAAAAAACACTATAAGCTAAAAAAGTAAAAACATGATCTGAATTCATACATGAAACTCCTGTTTCTCTGAATCAAAATCTATTTTATATTGAGTTAAATAAATATGCAAAATAATTAAAAATGGTAGGAGTTTAACGGTGTCATAATTAATGCTCAATACTAACAAGATTTATCATGAAAATATAGTAGCAATATTTCACTTCCATCAGCGCTATTGTTTCCTTGTAATAAAGTCTTAAACTACTGAACTTTTCACTTTCCACATCTTGAATTTCTAACACATTTCTAATAGATGCAGAAGCTACCCTATAGTTCTCTTTCTCACCTCACTGTTGCTTGTTTGAACTTTTTCAAATTTTCTTTCATTTCCTGACTGGATTGCCTTTCTTTTCTGGTGCAATAAGATTTTTCATTATAGTTTTTGGATGGCTACTTGTGACATAGAACCAAACCCAAAAAGATTCATCACGTATCCAAATAAATCTGACTTTCTCAACTTTTACTCTTAGCTCTGCATAGAAGACAGCTGTGGATTTCTTTCTTATTTGCAAGCACTCAATATAAATTGAGACTGTAGGTTCTAAGAGTAGGGTATGTGAGCTATTAGTGCTAATACGGTTTTTCTTTTTTAAATGTCTTTATTTAAAACACATTGACTTCTAATCTCTTTCAGACTGTACTAGTATTTTAAGTTTTATGGCATTAATTCATCTACTTGTCAAACTGTTGACTCTTCCTCATGGTGATTTTCTGGTGAGGTTTGCAGTCTGTTAGAGTGAACTTATTCTTAGCTTGGTTTTTAAAATCATGTTGGAGTTACAAAATGCCCTTTGTTATGAAATGATGGTTCATGGTTTTTGCTTTTGCTTGAGACACAGGAGAGTCAGTGATTTTGGACTAGGTTTTAAGGTTAATTTCTTAAATCTTGTTACCTGCACCCTCTAGGTAGTACAATTTAGATCCTGCATCAGCAATGATTCAGACTTAATATTTTAATTTCTCATAGTGCTTCAAACAGAAGTCCCAGATAAATGGCAAGTTTGTTTACATTTTCCCTAGTTAATTGTTTGAATTTTTCTAGGCTATTAAACTACAAGTCATTCGAGATTTTGTGTTTTATATAAGACTCTTGGATGAAGCTTCCCTTTTTATCGGCATTTGCAATGCCAATGAAATGACCATTTCTCTAGTCTCCTTTTTATTAAAACCTATCTCCAGTCAAGAGGGCCTTCGTCCTTTCTGAAAGACAAAGTGAGATAACTTGGTATCAGCTTTCTGTGAACTCTCTCACTTTGATTCCTTTCTTTCATTTTCTTATAACACCTGGTGGTTTCTGTCTTTAAAGCCAATTGCAATATATCATCCAATATTTTAGATTATTTTTAATTGACTCATATAAGCTTACTCCATCATGGGGCCAGAAGTCTCATTGCTATGTGTTGAAATTCTGTAGACTTCCTAGCTATCTGTTGGTCATCTCTCTTAGAGTTGAGGGTGCCCTCTATCCTCTCCTGCTGTGCCTTGTTCATCTGCTTGAATCATGTCTCATTTTTTGCCATGATAAAATTTTATCCCTTGGCACCAGAGGGATTCCAGACCAATGCATGGGCTTTATTACAGCTCAACCATTGAATAAAATATCTATCCAAACCTCTTCCACTTTGGTCAGATCTTATGGATTTGACAATTGTTTGTCTATAATAGCCAGAAAAAAATTATATTACCAATACCTCAAGATAAGATGACCATAGCATCAAAAAAAACCACAGCAAAGACATTGAGAAGAACTAACATGATCGCGATTTGGAGAAGAAAGAGGCGGCACACCTGGAGGAGAGCATCGTGGTGTCTGTGCTTCCATTCTAGATGGAGAGGAGATGGAGCAACTTCCTCATCAGAAGAGAAATTTGCAGAAATGACCATGAATGACTGAGAGAAAAAAACTATAAAACTTATTTATATCTAACATGGTTGGCACGTCACCCAGTGATAGCTTCGTGATCTGATTATTTTCAACATTCCTCCAAAGATCAAACAAACAAACAAAAAACCAAGGATAAACTAACCAGTTATGGGTCTTCATAGGTTCCAATATCAAATATGATAAGAAAAGTAGATAACATATTCAGTATTAGCCTGTCGCATATTATTGTGAAAATATAATTGATTGACTACTTAGAGGTGAGATTTTATGGAGAATATCACTAGATATGGACATCTATATTATCATTGATCTATCTGAAATATTAAGGCCCCAGTAGAGAAGGTAAGAGTGCATTCTTGACAAAGGAATGGTGGTGGTGGTGGTTTAGTCACTAAGTTGTGTCTTACTTTTGCCACCCCATGAGCTGCAGCCTGCCAGGCTCCTCTGTCCATGGGATTCTCCAGACAAGAATACTGGAGTGGTTTGCCATTTCCTTCTCCAGGGGATCTTCCTGACCCAGGAATCGAACCCAGGTCTCCTGCATTGCAGGCAGATTCTTTTATCGACTGAGCTACGAGGAAGCCCCTGACAAAGGAATAGTACCACACAAAAGAAATACACTTCAAACTTGTCTTTTATAATCCTGTAGTTGGTTATTAGTTGCGTGGAGAAGAGAGTGCATGCATGCTCTATTTGCAACCCCATGGACTGTAACCCACAAGGCTCCTCTGTCCAGATTTTCCAAGCAAGAATACTGGAGTGGATTGCCATTTCTTTCTCCAGGGAGTCTTCCTGACTCAGGGATTGAACCCACCTCTCCTGCATCTCCTGTGTTGGCAGGTGAATTCTTCACCAGTGAGCCACTCGGAAAGCCCCAGTTATCAGTTGGAACCCTGGAAATCAGCATGGCAATTAGAAGACAGGAAGTGACTAGAAAAGGCAGGGTTTCTAAATTATATACAGTGATCTTCTTCATCTGTGGCTTCCACATCAACAAATTCTCCTCCTAAATTCTGTTTCTAAGTCCCAAATCAATACTTGCAGCACCTTTATGACCACTGACAGAGTAGGTTGCCTGTCATGCATGTTCCCAGATGAGGTCAAATAAGGCAACATTCTGCATTCTTGTTTCAGCTCTCAAAATATAAACAAATGTCCTTTTGTGGTTTATTCAGTGCCACAGTTTTACATTTTTGTGCTTTTTCTTGGTGATTTTGCTGTTTAAAGTGGCCTCCAAATGTAGTGCCAAAGTTCTGTCTAGTATTCCTAAGTGCGAGAAGGTTGCTGTATGCCTCACGGAGAAAATATGTATGCTAGGTAAGCATTGCTCAATCATGACTTCAAGCCATGGCTGCTGGCCATGGTTCAAGGTTAATGAACCCACAATACAATAAATCCATAGACAAGAAGAAGAAATTCGCTGATCTGCATATGTGCATCTGCTCTGGAAAGTGCTAAAGTAACATCTGTAGTGCATGACCAAAGTATAAACTTTCAAAGGTGTGGAAAAGAAGTCGAATTTGTATTTATGACATGGCTACCAATTTAAAAATGGCAGAGTGGGCAGCAGTGTTGTGAAGCTGAAATCCAAAAAAATTTATAGTCATGTTTTCCAGAGTCAAGAATATGTAACAGGGGTGTCCCTGGTGGCTCAGTGGTAAAGAATCCGTTTGCCAGTTCAGGAGACATGGCTTCAATCCCTGGTCTGGGAAGATCTCACATGCCACTGGGCAACTAAGCCCCTGCCCCATAACTATTGAGCCTGTGCTCTAGAGCATGCAAACTGAAACTACTGAAACCCCAGTGCCCTAGAGTCCGTGTTCTGCAACAAGATAAGTCCCCACAATGAGAAGGCCTCAAACCACGATTAGAGAGTAGCCCTGCTCACTGCAACTAGAGAAAGCCTTGCACACAGCCACAAAGACCCAGCATAACCAAATAAAATAAATAAATAAATAATTTTTAAAAAGAATATGGTGATGGACAGGGAGGCCTGGCGTGCTGTTATTCATGGGGTCGCAGAGAGTCGGACACTACTGAGTGACTGAACTGAACTGAACTGAACGTCTTTCTAAACTAGTAATGATTACTTTGTGCATTTCAAGAGGCACTATGGAATGGAAAATGCTAAATTTGCAGGCAAGGCAGATTCTACAGAGAAGCAAGGTTCAGTAAAATTCTTTAAATATCTGTTAAGTGTTACAAAGGAAAAAGATTCTCTGGAAGAGCAGATTTACAATGTGATGAGACCAAATTGTTTCATGAAAACACCGGGAAAGGAATCTATATAAAACAAATGGTCTTCAAAGCCCCTGGATTTACATCATTCACAGACCATGAAATTATTTATGATATATATAGCAAATAAGGAGTCCATCAACAGAGGCACACCTAAAACAGGTTATATATTGACCATCTGACAGGAACCTAACTATATTTCCCGAAGAACAGTGGTTCTGAATGTCCTAAGTGCTTACAGCAACTTTATAGATTACTGTGAATAACGAGAATTGACTATAATGCAGATATTTAATCTGAATACAGTTCAGGAATAGCAAGTAAATATTTTGTTAATTACATTAAATATATGTCTGAAATATATATTTAGTGGAAATAATATACCAGAAGGTTAGAACCAAACCACAGATTTGAGTAGAATGCCAATATACCTAACTACCAGGTAGCTGGTGACCATGTCATCTACTTACTAAAAGCAATAGGACTATTTTCTAAAAGGAATTGATCATATTTTCAGCTTTTCATCTGATATCTGACATCCAGTGGGTCTCATCTCCATATTATCATTTATTTCATGAACTATCAATATTTAATAACTTCATTTTACTTAACTTTCTATTGTAGCAGATACAGAACTTTGTTTTACTTGTGTCCTTTATGTCTTTTTTTCATATTAAACTATGAGCTTATCAAAGGCAGGATCCATGTCTTATCTCTTAAATTTCTTTGATGCCTAACGCAGTGTATGGTACTTAAGAAGTGCTGAACACACACTCGTTGACATAAATCCAGCAAGATCCTCTGTGACACACCTCCTAGAATAATGGAAATAAAAACAAAAATAAACAAGTGGGACCTAATTAAACTTAAAAGATTTTGCACAGCAAAGGAAACTGTAAACAAGGTGAAAAGACAACCCTCAGAATGGGAGAAAATAATAGCAAATGAAACTACTGAAAAAAGATTAATGTTCAAAATATACAAGCAGCTCACAAAGCTTGATACCAGAAAAACAAACAACTATCAAAAAGCGGGCAGAAAACCTAAACAGACATTTCTCCAAAGAGCTACAGGTGGCTAATATTCACATGAAAATATGCTCAACATTGCTCATTATTAGAGAAATGCAAATCAAAACTACAATGAGGTATTACTTGTCACCATCAGAATGGCCACTATCAAAAAAATCTACAAACAATAAAAGCTGGAAAGGGTGTGGAGAAAAGGGAGCCCACTTGCACTGTTGGTGGGAATTCAAATTGATACAGCCACTATGGAGAACAGTATGTGTGTGTCACTCAGTCGTGTCTGACTCTTTGTGACCCCATGAACTGGTACCCGCCAGGCTTCTCCATCTATGGGATTTTCCAGGCAAGAAGACTGGAGTGGGCTGCCATTTCCTTCTCCAGGAGAACAGTATCAGTTCAGTTCAGTCACTCAGCTGTGTCCGACTCTTTGCAACCCCACGAACCACAGCCCCCCAGGCCTCCCTGTCCATCACCAACTCCCAGAGTTCACCCAAACCCATGTCCATCGAGTCGGCAATGCCATCCAACTATCTCATCCTCTGTCATCCCCTTCTCCTCCTGCCCTCAGTCTTTCCCAGCATCAGGGTCTTTTTAAATGAGTCAGCTCTTCGCATCAGGTGGCCAAAGTATTGGAGTTTCAACTTCAACATCAGTCCTTCCAATGAACACCCAGGACTAATCTCCTTTAGTATGTAGAACAGTATGGGGATTCCTTTAAAAAACTAGGAATAAAACTACCCTATGAACCAGCGGTCTCACTACTGGGCCCATACCCTGAGGAAACCATGACTGAAAAAGACACATGTACCCCAGTGCTCATTGCAGCAATATTTATAATACCCAGGACACAGAAGCAGTCTAGATGTTATTAATAGAAGAATAGATAAAGAAGTTATGGTACATATATACAATGAAATATTATTCATAGAAGAAAAATATTTGAGTCAGTTTTAATGAGGTGGATGAACCTAGAGCCTACTATACAGAGTGAAGCAAGTCAGAAAGAGAAAAACAAATTTCATATATCAACACATATATATGGAATTTAAAAAGATGGTACTGACAAACCTATTTGCAGGGCAGCAATAGAGATTCAGAGAACAGACTTAGTCTGTTCTCTATAGAACAGACTTTCAGACACAGTGAGTAAGAGAGAGCAAGGGATAAATTGAAAGAATAACTGAAACATATACGTTACCATATGTAAAATAGATAGCCAACGGGAATTTGCTGCATGACGCAGGGAGCTCAAACCTGGTGCTCTTTGACAACTTAGAGAGATGGGATGGGGTGGGAGGTAGGAAGGAGGTTCAAGAGGGAAGGGACATATGTATACCTATGGCTGATTCATATAAACCAACACAATATTATAAAGCAATTATCCTCTAATTAAATATATAATAAAGAAAGCACTGAATAAATGTTTATTGAATGTAAGTAATCAACATGGGGGCTCAGTGGTTAAGAAACAGCCTGCCAGTGCAGAAGTTGCAGGTGACACAATTTTGATTCCTGGGTTGGGAAGATCCCCTGGAGGAGGAAATGGCAGCCCACTCCAGGATGCTTGCTGGGATATTCCCAAGGACAGAGGAGCCTGGCAGCTACAGTCCATGCAGTCCCAAAGAGTCAGACACGACTGAGTGACTAAGCAAAAGGACAACGAGGACTCAATAAAAACAAAAATGTAATTAAAAATCTCAATAAGTGATAATAATAGATTTTTAAAAACCATGTTCAGAGTTCAATTCAAATTTCTCAGAATTACAGTCTTGTAATTCCAGATAATACTGTAATATGTGCTTTAAAATTATTTTAGTTACATACATAATACATGGCTGCATAATTGTATTAAAACTAAATATTAAATTTATGTCATAATGAAAGCATAGTATCATTTGTCAGTCTCCCTATCTTACTCCTCTTCCCCATTTTCATATACTAATTGAGAAAGTATGCAATATTCAAAGATAAAATTTTACTTTGAGACATATCTCCCAAGATAACCTATAAATATATTACTTCTATGCTGTACACTCTCTCTGCAATCTACTCAACCTAAAATGTGTATGATATTAAGCTTTTCTAATCAGTGAAGACATTATTATGACTGTATTTACCTGACCTTTGCATTCCCCATTTCCTGTGAAGTTTCTGGGGGAGTTCATGAATCTGTCATCTCAGTACACTCTAAAATATTTGCTCCAAAGAAAATGTAATTTTATCACCCAAGAAATCTTTAAATTAGAAATAAAAGGTAGATACTTATCACAACTCAGAAGTTGTCAATAAAGTGCATCCAGAGTTTAAAGAGGCTTAGAGAAACCCTGGGGAACATTTCTACGGCAAAAATTCCACCCACCAGAAGGCTGAAAAGAGCAGCTTATAGTTCATATCTCATTTTGGAAACAAACCAGTAAAAAGATCATCTGAAATGTAGAGCTAATGCCAACAAAAGATGTCACCATCATGTTAGCCACACAGAAAAATAAGGAAACATCCCGTGGTGCCTTTACAGCTGCTTAAAAAGTCTAGCACATCATCACTTGCTGTTACTAACAGCAAAAGAAACACACACTGCTCAAATTTCTTTTTAAAGTTTGGCTTCAAATGTTTGCCACTTTTTCTTATTGACTTCCTCCTTCCTTTATAGTTCTGAAAATTTTATAACCTCAATACTTTTCTATCATATTCATTATTATGCAGGAGGGAAAAAACATAAACTAGGTCACTTGGCCTTCTTTCATATTGTTTCCTCCAAATTCAATATAATTTTGATCCCTTAATGGTCAACATCCTCTCAGATCAGAGTTAGGCTGAATGCAAGCAAACCTCAGGAGAAGGCATGCATTGGAGAAGGAATGGCAACCCACTCCAGTATTCTTGCTTGGAGAATCCCAGGGGTGGGGGAACCTGGTGAGCTGCCGTCTATGGGGTCGCACAGAGTCGGACACGACTGAAGCATCTTAGCAGCAGCAGCAGCAAGCAAACCTCAACACAATTTTCTGTGTGGTTTTAGCCTTCTTCCAGACAGAGAAGGCAATGGCAAGCCACTCCAGTACTCTTGCCTCAAAAATCCCATGGATGGAGGAGCCTGGTAGGCTGCAGTCCATGGGGTCGCTAAGGGTTGGACATGACTGAGCGACTTCACTTTCACTTTTCACTTTCACACATAGAAGAAGGAAATGGCAACCCACTCCAGTGTTCTTGCCTGGAGAATCCCAGGGACAGGGGAGCCTGGTGGGCTTCCGTCTATGGGGTCGCACAGAGTCGGACACTACTGAAGTGACTTAGCAGCAGCAGCAGCAGTAGGCACTTACCTGTCTCTGTCCACTACAGGAAGCTACTCTAATTTCAATCAATAACTCCTCTTTCCCCTGAGCTTAAAATGAACTTATCTTTGGAGTTGATGAGTTTGGGGATAATTCACCATTTTTGTGGAAATAATTTCTGTATATGGCTTCCCAGGTGGCTCAGATGGCAAAGAATCTGCCTGTAACTCAGGAGACCTGGGTTGATCCCTGGGTCAAGAAGATCCTCTGGAGAAGGGAATGGCAACTCAATCCAATATTCTTGTCTGGAAAATCCCATGGACAGAGGAGCCTGGTGGGCCACAGTCCAGGAAGTCACAAGAATCGGACACAAATTAGCAACTAACGCTTTCACTTTCATGGAGAACAAGATTTTTAATGTAATCATTTCTTCAACAAAGCTTATTAAGTACCAACTCTGTTGTGAGTATACAATAGATAAATGATGTGAATACCAAAAAAAAAAAAAAAAGGCGAGAACAGTTCCTTCTACTAAAATGGTTTCTAAATATAGATGTCAAACTGTGCTGCTGCTGCTGCTAAGTCACTTCAGTCATGTCCGACTCTGTGCGACCCCACAGACGGCAGCCCACCAGGCTCCCCCGTCCCTGGGATTCTCCAGGCAAGAACACTGGAGTGGGTTGCCATTTCCTTCTCCAATGTGTGAAAGTGAAAAGTGAAAATGAAGTCACTCAGTCATGTCCGACCCTTAGCGACCCCACGGACCACAGCCTACTAGGCTCCTCCATCCATGGGATTTTCCAGGCAAGAGTACTGGAGTGGGGTGCCATTGCCTTCTCCTCAAACTGTGCTAGGTGGTACTTATTAAAAGGATTAAGTAATTACAGAGAATAAGTACCACCAGGGATTGGGAGACAGGTCATGAGGAATTTAGATATTTGTGGATGTTTGTATGGAAAAGGAAGGATTAGACTCTGCCCTTGAAAGGATGTTAGGAATAAGATTCATGAAAAGCAGATGGGAAAAAGGCATGGGAGGCCTTCTGATTCAGGGGCAGTGAGGATTCCATGACTACTGCTATGATGAACGGAACTATCCTTGTTGAAGAGAAGAGTTGTTAGAAAGAAGAGAAATGGAAATTATGGTAGACACAGGAAGGAGGAGGAAGATTGTGGACCCTGGATGTCAAGTGCCTGCAAACTTTTTGATAGATAGATGACAATACTCACTCTTTTCTTCTTTACATTTGTGCTGTGCCTAGTCACTTGTTGTATCCAACTCTTTGCGACCCTGTGGACTGTAGCCTGCCAGGCTTCTCCATCCCTGGGATTTTCCAGGCAAGAATACTGGAATTGGTTTCCATTTCCTCCTCCTGATGGTCTCCCCAACCCAGGGGTTGAACCCGTGTTTTTTTCATCTCCTGCATTGGCACGTGGGTGCCACCTGAGAAGCCCCTTATTCACCATACCCAACAGAATATTTTTGAATACTCATGAGACTGATATTCCATAAGTAAGCCTGATTCACTTGGATTGGGTAAAATAGGACAGAACTAAACAGGAAGGGCCAGGAGAACAAGTAGAAAAACCATGAATTTAAAAACAACCACAACAACCAAACCTGAAGATTTTGTTGTTCAAGATAGTTAACAAAAGAATATTGACCAAGTTTAAGAAGGAGAGGTCAAAATCTGAGTGGCTGGAGTGTAGGTTCCTGAACAGCAGGCCAGGAAAATGAAAGGTCAGAGTTTGGGCTGTAAGTGATAAGGTCATTAAACCAGAAAGTGTGGGATCCAAGAGATATGAGGAGGTATGAGTAACGGCTAAGAGGCACTGATGACTTTATACACACAAAGCTCCTACTCTGGCTCAGAAATAGCGCCCGAGGGCCCTACACAGCCTCTACAATGGTCAGGTTTGAACCTCCAGGTACAGAAAATGAAGGACCCTGGATGGAGAGAGGAGTCAGTAAGCTGAGATAAAGGTAGTTCCAAATTCAAACATCCAGAAATCTTCTGGAATTTTTGCCATGTATCCAAATATTCTGATGTCTTGTGGACACATTCAGACTCAGAACAAAGACCAGCAATGGGACCCTTGAGCGATTGTCTTCTTAACAATAATGATTCCCAGTTCTGCTCTTGATTACAAAGTGCAAATCCCATGAATCTCAGGGCCTTCCCTGAGAAAAGCACACACTTTTCTGGAAACTGAAGCATATCCATGTAATAGACCTGCATATATTTCTTGTTCCCTTAGCAAATTGCTGCAAGTCTTGGCAAGTTTTTCTTTTTTCCTACCCTATACTTCGCCCCCCCACACACACACACACAATCTTAATAATGTTATAAATGGAATTTCATATGATGCTTTCAAATTATTAGCTTATCATATAGGATGAGGAAACAGTGGAAACAGTGTCAGACTTTATTTTTTGGGGCTCCAAAATCACTACAGATGCTGATTGCAGCCATGAAATTAAAAGACGCTTACTCCTTGGAAGGAAAGTTATGACCAACCTTGATAGTATATTAAAAAGCAGAGACATTACTTTGCCAACCAAGGTCCATCTAGTCAAGGCTATGGTTTTTCCCATGGTCATGTATGGATGTGAGAGTTGGACTGTGAAGAAGGCTGATCGCCGAAGAATTGATGCTTTTGAACTGTTGTGTTGGAGAAGACTCTTGAGAGTCCCTTGTACTGCAAGGAGATCCAACCAGTCCATTCTAAAGGAGATCAGTCCTGGGTGTTCATTGGAAGGACTGATGCTAAAGTTGAAACTCCGATACTTTGGCCACCTCATGCGACGAGTTGACTCACTGGAAATGACTCTGATGCTGGGAGGGATTGAGGGCAGGAGGAGAAGGGGACGGCAGAGGATGAGATGGCTGAATGGCATCACCGACTCGATGGACGTGAGTCTGAGTGAACTCCGGGAGTTGGTGATGGACAGGGAGGCCTGGCGTACTGTGTGATTCATGGGGTCGCAAAGAGTCGGACACGACTGAGCGACTGAACTGAACTGAACTGAACTGAATAGTGCTTTTTATACATATGTACATAGCATTTAGAGATCCATAGACAGAAAGAACAAATATTTCTTCCATGAATAGAGGAATCTGTACTATTGTGTCTGTTTTAAATAAATGTAAGAGTGGAATGGAAAAAGAAAAAGACCAAAAGATTATTTTGGGAATCAAGGAACTCAGGGACTGTGTTTCTAAAACTGGCAATGTTTCACAAATCAAAAGACCTTAATCAGCTAGTGGGTTTGTGAATCTAGATTACAAACTTGGAGTTCCCCACCCCCTTACTTATTAATTATTCATACTGTCTCAGGTTATAAAATTAAAATATATTCTCAATTATTTAAAATAACAGCAAAGATACCGTTAAATTTTTATGCTAGAATGTGCTCTCTATTCACTACTTGTTTAAAACAGGAAGTGAAATGAATTTTGGTGTCTAAGGGGTAAGCCTATTGCCCACAGTGTCAAATGTCCGCCTTGTACTATGAGAAATGCTATAAACTTCATTCTAAACGCAGGGGATGTACTAAACTAGCAATATTCTCTTTTATTTCACAAGCAAAATTTGGAAAGAATATCAGTCATTTGAGTCTTGGCCAAATATTTCTAAGTTCCCAGAATTTGAAAGGGTCACCCGGAACTTTTAGTTTTAATAAGTCAAGGAAGTTATGTTTAAGGTCAGCGCAACAAATGGGCCACACTTTATCATGAATTTCATGAAGCAAAGAAAATATATTATTTTTGTGAAACTTCACTGTTAGTTTTCAGACACTGTCGCACTGCTTTTGAACAACAGCTGAGCAGTAGGCTGTGAGACAGCGTGGTACTGGCGGATGCATGGGAGCCAGGGAGGCATGTTTCCTTCTAGTGTCTGTGGGATGTTGGCTAATTCATCTCCACTCAGTGAACTGCTTTTCCCTTATTAGGAAATAATGGTTGGGGACTGAATAGTTTTTGAGATCCCTTTCTGTTTTAAAACCTGTGAGATAATAAATCCTTCAAGTAAGAGACCAACAACTTCTTAAGGAGAAGGGTTCTCTCTTATCCTTGTCTATACCCAGCAGTGAGAATGGTCCCTGACAGTCAGATGAAAGGACCCCAGGACACAAGTAAGAACACGAACATTTACTATGTGTGTTCCATGTCTGTGGCCAACAACTGGACCATGCATTTATTTTAAACTTAACGTTGTGTTTCATCCTCACAACCATCTTTATCTGTAGTGTTTTGATTGCAGTCTTATATCTACTTCATATATGGGTAAACTGGGACAGGGAGATGTCAACTGAAGGATCTGAGTTTACACAGTAAGGAACAAAGATATGATCTAAACAAAAATACAAATCCCATGGTACTCTTTGCTGTCCAGAACACTGACAAGTATACTTTATACAATATTATTTTGCTCCAAAATAATTTGAGAACTGAACACATACACACCTACATTGGAAAAAATAAACTAAAATGAGTTGAGAGGATGGATGTGGTTTTCAACTAGGCTCTAAACTTTTGCTCTCTCTTGGATCTCCTCTGAAACCACAGTAAATCAATCATCTGGCATCCTTGCAGGTCTCTCATGGGTCAGCAGGGGCTCCTGTACAGCTGTGTGTTTCTGGCACAAAACAACAGCAGCTGCTCTTCAGTGGCCTCAGACCTGCTGCTGTAGCTGTGGATGTCACTGCGCCAGTACAAGTCTCCTCTATCTCCTTCGCAACTTGAGATGTTCTAAAATCATACTCTGCTTCATAAGCTTTCATGACCCACAGTTGAGAGGAAGGAGGAGAAAGTGAAAATAATAACTTTGTTTTGATATCCTCTTTGCAGTATATCTAAGCCAAATCTGATCTTGGATATCAGAAAGAGCCAATCCGCACTGGATTTCCCAGAAACCGGTACTCTCTAGTGGATACCACAGCCTTCTCATAGTATACTTTTTAGTAAAGTTACAGACCCATTTGAGAATTATGGAAATACTCTAAAATAATCTTACACACACACACGCACATATATACTTTTCAAAATTTGCCCTTAATAGAGCAAATAAAATTTTTTTCAAATTTATTTTTTGAATAATTTTTTCAAAATTGTTATAACTTTATTGGAGTAGAATTGATTTACAATATTGTGCTAGTTTCTGTCACACAGCAAAGTGAATCAGTTATATGAAGAAATGCCTGTTTAGATCTTGTCCCATTTCTTGATTGGGTTGTTTTTCTTTACTTGACATAGAACTACATGAGCTGTTTGTATATTTTGTATATCAATCCTTGTTGGTTGCTTCATTTGCAAATATTTCCTCCCATTCTGTATGATTGCTTTTCATTTTGTTTGTGGTTTCCTTTGATGTGTAAAATCTCTTAGGTTTAATGGTCAGTGGCTTGCACTATTGTGTTAAGTTTACACTGGGGAAACGTTCCCTCTCTGGTTAATTGTGGCTTTGATAAATACTAGAAAACAAGTTACCTCTAGGATCATCCCGATGATGTGTTTGATCTGCTAAAATATCAACCTGCTAAAAATTATCAAAGGCTTTTAAGTTGAATTAGGTTCTTGATAGTTTCCAGCAAGTTGATACCTTAGCACACCTAAGGATCTTCAAGATGATCCCAGAGATTACTTATTTTCTAGTGTTTATAAGAGCTACATCTAATCATAGAGGAAACTTTCCCCCTCATTTGAACCTCTAACACTATGATACAAACCACTGACCGTTATCTCTCAGCCTGGAATCAAGCAGGAGTCACTTAATTGATCCCTTGCTGTGGTCTATTCTCCAAAACATCAATCAGAGTGCTTTCTATAAAATGTAAATCATGTTGTATCCTTCTCATGTGCAAAGTCCCCTAGGGACTTTTCAGCTTATTTAGGATAAACCCACGCTCCAGACCAGAACCTTCAGAGCCTCTTACCACCCTTCAACTCCATCTTCTGCCACTTTTGCCCATGCATCTTTCTCCCCAGTAGTTTCTTGCTATTCCTTGAGTGCAATAAGTTAATTTCCTTCAGTAGAGCTTTGTAATTATATTCCCTCTGCATTTTCCCTCTTGCCTTCGTAGACATAAAACTTTCCCCCACTTTATTCAGGTCACTACAAATTGCATCTATGCACAGAGGGTTTCTTAATAGCCTGTCCAAAATGACATCAGTCCTCCAGTCTTCTACCATGTATTCTCTTTCTTCAGCTTTAGTTTTATTCATAAAACTTCCTTTTACGTGGACTTTTTTGAAAGTAAATTTATAATCTCTATCCCTATAACAAAAAGTAAGTTCTGTGAGGACAGGAATGTGTCTGTCTCATAAATCAGTCTATCCAGAGACCCTTGAAGAGGTTTATTTTTTTTTCACCTGAGTCATTAAATAAGAATGTAAAATGCACTTTTTTACATATGTTCAGCATAATATGTACCATTACCAAATATTAATCTTCTTGACAACATCATTCTCTCTTTTTAAAAATTATAATTACTTTTCAGCTGAAATGAACTCAAAATTGGCTACACTGGTAACATAACATATCAAGTAATATGTGTGTGTGTGTGTTCAGTCACTTCAGTTGTAGCCAGCTCTTTGCAACCTTATGAACTGGCTTCTCTGTCTGTGGGATTTTTCAGGCAAGAATACTGGAGTGGGTTGCCATTTCCTCCTCCAGGGGATCTTCCTGACCCAGGGACCAAACTCACAACTCTTATGTCTCCCACATTGGTATGTAGATTCTTTACCACTGTGCCACCTAGGAAGCCATAGAATCTCATGCCTCTATATCAAATATTCCATAAGTTCCCAAATAGTAATACTCACTGAGGCTCTACAGGTGGGAAAGGTGAATTCATACCCAGCAAGTACCTATGCCTGTGATGATGAGTCGACAGCCCTTCCATGATGAAAGGGGCCCAATGTATTCAACTTTCATTGAGTATCTTGGTCTCCTGGACTAATAGTGTCATGTGTGGGGCTTAGTGTTGGTCAGTGCTACTGGCTTGCAAAGGCAACTGTATTGAACTTGGGAAGGGGAAGTCCCTATGGTTTGGCTTACAGGTGCTCTTTGTTTCTATCACCATGGTCACTTCACTCATGTATCTATCATTCCAATTTAAGGATTGCTAATGGCAAAGCCTGGGTGATATCAATTGGCCAAGTCATCTAATCTACTCAGTGCTTCATGGTCTCTTCATGGTGCATGCTTTCCAATTGGGGTTGATAGGTGATATAAAATTTTCACACACTGGTCTGCTCCTATGCTTGTAGCCCGGACCTCCTTATCGCTAATCCTCTATGCCGTTTCCTTCTCAGGCCCTTGCAAAGACAGTCAGACCATTGACCATGGCCCAGGAATCTGTATTTATTTTCACCTTGGGCCACTTCTCCTTTCCCACAAGGTGTAAATTCAGATGCACTGCTCACAGCTCCATTCATGAGAAACCCCATTGTCTTTCAGATCCATTCCTGAATGTGGTAGCATCAGCACTCTGATAGAAGGGCCATGATCAATGTTAACTGAGATGTTGAGTCTGATAGGCTGGAAATCGCTGTTTTTTCACCCTTCCAGATGTACAGTCACTTGACTTAATGGGTTCTGGGCCCCTTTGGAAGGACTGAGGGAACTATTATAGTATATACTTGCCACAGGGTCACAAGTTCTTTCTTCCTTCAGCGAAAATGTTCTAGATCTGAACATTAGCTCAGATCTCAAAACTTAACAAGGCATACTGACTTTTGATTGGGGTGATAACTCTAAGCCTCCTGCTCAACTATTACTTCTTATTGTATTTTTTTTTTCTTTTTAATCATAAATGCTAAATAGCCCCCTTTTCCCCTAAAGTCTCTTTGCTCTATTTATAATCTCCATAGTTTCCCATAGGTTAAGGCCCATTGATTGTCCCTTCAACCTCACTGGTCACAAAAGTGATTGCAGCGTTCTGATTTCTGGTGGTTCACAACTGCCACTTGGACTGCCTCTAATATTTGAAGGACATATCATCTTTCAGTTCAGTTCAGTTCAGTTCAGTTGCTCAGTGGTGTCTGACTCTTTGCGACCCCATGAATCACAGCACGCCAGGCCTCCCTGTCCATCACCAATTCCCGGAATTCACTCAAACTCATGTCCATCGAGTCGGTGATGCCATACAGCCATCTCATTCTCTGTCGTCCCCGTCTCCTCCCACCCCCAATCCTTCCTAGCATCAGACTCTTTTCCAGTGAGTCAACTTGACGCATGAGGTGGCCAAAGTATTGGAGTTTCAGCTTTAGCATCAGTCCTTCCAATGAACACCCAGGATTGATCTCCTTTAGAATGGACTGGTTGGATCTCCTTGCAGTCCAAGGGACTCTCAAGAGTCTTCTCCAGCACCACAGTTCAAAAGCATCAATTCTTCGGTGATCAGCTTTCTTCACAGTCCAATTCTCACATCTATACATATCATCTTTAAGGATGCTAAAAAGCCCGGCTGTGTGGATTGGCTAACTTTCTGTCATCCCTTGCCTGTAGAGGAGGCCATCACCAATATTGTTAGTGATGCTGGTGCCTCTCTCTGGAAGAATCAGATCACTATGTAATTGTGACCCTGTGAAGCAGAGAAGGGGGCAAGTTTGATTGGAAGTGCCCTAGACTGCTGTGTCATCTAGTAAATGACATCAAGGCCATTGGAAAATTTTCAAGCCAAAGCTAGACAACAGAACAATTCCTGTCTCCCAGGAATAAATCTGCCTCCACATCTTTACCACACTTAATCACTGGCTGGGAGGAACCCAAGGAAGCATAGCCTTGGCACAGACACACTGATGAACTTTGGAGCATAGCAACTGGGACTCTGGGTCAATTTTGGTCCCTATAGTCAGAAGTATGTGAGGTAGATTCCCATGACCACCATATAACCTAAGTGCTTATCAGTAATAACATGTATGAATAAACTGTGATACATTAGTTCAGTGGAATACTACTCAGCAAGTAACTGCTACACACAACACCATGGATGGATCTCACAAACAGAATGCTGAATGAAATGGTAGCGCTAGTGGTAAAGAACCTGCCTGTCAATGGAGACGTAAGAGATCCCGGTTCAATCCCTGAGTCTGGAAGATTCCCTGGATGAAAGCATGGCAATCCACTCCAGTATTCTTGCCTGGAGAATCCCATGGACAGAGGAGCCTGGTGAGCTACAGTCCATGGGGTTGCAAAGAGGCTGGTACAGCTAAAGCGACCAAGCAGCAGCAGCAAGCAGAAAAAAAGCACATACTTTATGATTTCATTTATGTGTTCAACAAACAAAACAGATCCTTAATGTTAGAAGCCAGCATTAGTGGCTACTTCTAAAGGGAAGAGCAGAGTATTGACAGGGATTGAGTACATGGTGGTCTTTTGAAATCCTGATACTTTGCTATTTCTTAATCTACAAATTAATTGAACAGATATGTTCATCATTTTGTGATATTTGCCAAGCTGAATATCTATGATATTAGCTCTTTTTTGTGTTATACTTCAACAGAAATTTTATTTAAATAAGATAATTACTTAAATATATCACAACTTCTCATTTTTAGCTTTAATAACTTTGCTTCAGTGATTATCCTTAGACATATATCCACGTGAACTTGTATGAATGTATCTGCAGATGGATTTCTAAAAGTAGATTTGCTGATCAAAGTGAAGTTTTAAATTCCAATATTAAATATTACGGTACCCTCCAAAATTCTATACCAACATCTATCTACTTATAACCACACCGGGACTAATATTGAACATTATCAACCATTTTAACTTTTTGCTGATCTTAGAGGAAAAATGTGGTCTGATCAAAGTATACAGTATACTTTAATAATCACTAGTCAAAAAAAAACATATTTTCATGTGCCCATTGGAAATTCATATTTCTTCATCTGTGAACTGCCTGCTCATTCTCTGTGTGCATTTTTGTATATGGTTGTCTTTTTCTCTTGTGAACAGTTAGGAGTTCTTTCCCTATTAGAACTATTTTTCTAAATAATTTTATTTATTTAATTTTTTTGCTATGCTGGGTCTTCATTGCTGCTCAGGCTTTTCTCTAGTTGTGGTGAGTGGTGGCTACTCTTCGTTGAGGTGCACAGGATTCTCATTGCAGCGGCTTCTCTTGTTGCATAGCACAGGTTCCAGGGCATGTGGGCTTCAGCAGTTGCAGCTCCTGGGCTCTAGAGCACAGGTTCAATAGTTGTGGCACATGGGCTTAGTTGCTCCATGACATGTGGGATTTTCCCAGACCAGGGATTGAACCCACGTCTCCTGCATTGGTCAGTTCAGTTAGTCAGTTCAGTCGCTCAGTCATGTCCGACTCTTTGCGACCCCATGAATCACAGCACACCAGGCCTCCCCGTCCATCACCAACTCCCGGAGTTCACTCAAACTCACCTCCATCAAGCCAGTGATTCCATCCAGCCATCTCATTCTCTGTCGTCCCCTTCTCCTCCTGCCCCCAATCCCTCTCAGCATCAGAGTCTTTTCCAGTGAGTCAACTCTTCGCATGAGGTGGCCAAAGTATTGGAGTTTCAGCTTTATCATCGGTCCTTCCAATGAACACCCAGGACTGATCTCCTTTAGAATGGACTGGTTCGATCTCCTTGCAGTGGTAGGAGAATTCTTTATCACTAAGCCATCAGGGAAGCCCCCCCATTAGAACTATTTACCTTTCATCTCATTTGTCTCCTAAGAGCACCCCGATTCACAGTATTACATTTTTTATATTCTAACAAGGAGGAATACTAACTCTTGCTGCAATGTCAGGAGAGGATGTGTCTGAATCTTCTGAAAGTATTCAATAGTATCAGATTAATAAGGAAAAGTAAAAGATAACCGTGGCAGAGGAATAAATCATAGCCTTGTTTTATACCACTTGGAAATACATTTTCTTCTTCCAGGAGTCCTCTACCATCTTGATTTTTGCAGTGATATTAAAGCAGTTTTTAGTAGTAACTTTAAAAGGCAGGATGGCCATTAGGCCTTGCACTATTACTACTTAACTTGTCTTTTGCTTAAGAGGCTAGTTCATTTTTTTTTTCATTCGTGCTTGCTCAGTCATGTCCAACTCTTTGCAACCCTTTGGACTGTAGCCCACCAGGCTCCTCTGTCCATGGGATTTTCCAGGCAAGAATACTGGAGTATGTTGCCATTTCCTCTTCCAAGGGATCTTTCTGACTCAGGGATTGAGCCCATGTCTCCAGAGTCTCCTGTATTACAGGCAAATTCTTTACCTGCTGAACCATCCAGGAAGCCCCAAGAGGCAAGTAATAGAAAATAAAATAAAGTAGAAAATAAAATAAAGTAGAAAATTAAAAAAGAGGCTAGTAATAGAAAATAAATCTTATTTGCACTTCTCACTTTTGGTTACTCTTACACTATTTTCCCAAAATTTCTCACCAATTCTTTACTTTCTTACAACCACTTTTCCATAACTGTTAACCTTATACATTTATGACTGTGGAACACAGAAATCTGTTGGAGTGCTGAAGCTCAAGGAGAATTTAATTTAATGAGATTGTATGACACTACTTGGCAGAGCTAAGAGGAAACTGAAGATGCATGTATCATATTTCCTTACCCATATTGTTATTCACAGACTTAGTGTTTAGCAAACTTCCTTTAGGTAATGGCCTTTTAATGTTCCAAATGCTCAAAAATATGGGATGTACATTTTAAGATCTAATTTTCTATTTTCTATCCTGTTCCTTCCAACACATAGAATCTGAAACACAAAGGGTCTGACCTAATTTTCTCTTTTTCTTCTTGATTTTTGAAAAATTATATAGATCAAACTCTCCATAGAAATATTTACCATTGTTGACCATAATTCTTCAATTCTAAGATATACTTTATTTCACATTTTAATATCGCTGAAATTTGAGGGTGTTTAACTGGTAGCACAAAAGCCTCTTGATGAAAGTGAAAGAGGAGAGTGAAAAGGTTGGCTTGAAGCTCAACATTCAGAAAACAAAGATCATGCCATCTGGTCCCATCACTTCATGGGAAATAGATGGAAAAACAGTGGAAACAGTGTCAGACTTTATTTTTTGGGGCTCCAAAATCACTGCAGATGCTGACTGCAGCCATGAAATTAAAAGGTGCTTACTCCTTGGAAGGAAAGTTATGACCAACCTAGATAGTATATTAAAAAACAGAGACATTACTTTGCCAACAAAGGTCCGTCTAGTCAAGGCTATGGTTTTTCCCATGGTCATGTATGGATGTGAGAGTTGGACTGTGAAGAAAGCTGATCGCCGAAGAATTGATGCTTTTGAACTGTGGTGTTGGAGAAGACTCTTGAGAGTCCCTTGGACTGCAAGGAGATCCAACCAGTCCATTCTAAAGGAGATCAATCCTGGGTGTTCATTGGAAGGACTGATGCTAAAGCTGAAACTCCAATACTTTGGCCACCTCATGTGACGAGTTGAATCACTGGAAAAGACTCTGATGCTGGGAAAAGTTGGGGGCAGGAGGAGAAGGGGACGACAGAGAATGAGATGGCTGGATGGCATCACCGACTCTGTGGACATGAGTTTGAGTGAACTCCGGGAGTTGGTGATGGACAGGGAGGCCTGGCGTGCTGTGATTCATGGGGTCGCGGAGAGTCGGACACGACTGAGCGACTGAACTGAACTGTACTGAACTGGTAGCACATCATCATTTAAATGATAGTTTTTTATTTATTTTGTTTTTAATGTTACATAAAATAACAGTACACTTTACAACTGATAGTTGTAAATCTTAAATATGACTATGTTCAGTAATAGCAGTTTTAAAATAAAATCCTTGAACTTTTGTTCAAGTTCAGCCTTTCTGTCTAACTTTTGCTCTCGTGATTTGATTTGTGACATGAAAAAAAAAAAAAAACTTAGAGTCTGTCTAGCAATCAAGTCAAAGGAGCTTAGCTGTTGAAGTTTCTTTGTGGGGTTGTTAGATGCCTGTCTGAAATGTGTGAACAATTATAGAGATGTGATTGTTGGAGCCAGTTATTCATTTGCAACTTGGGAAAGTATTATTAAAGTAATGATAATATTTTTCTCTTTAATACTTAGAGGGTTTTAAGCCAAATAATCCCTTGAATGTTTTACAGACTCTGCAGATTAGAACTATATCTGCTCCTAATAAAATCCATTTACCTTCAGTGACTATTTATAACTACCAGAGGCAACACTATGTAGTAAGAATAAGTATGCAATAAGGGTTAATTCTGACTAAAACAATAAGAAAAACTGGGAAGAAAACATATATTTGTTATTGGAACTTAACCAGGACAGCATAGCAGAGTTTTATTCTTGACTATTATATCTAGATTTTTGCAAAACTAAACTCTCTGACCTGAATATTCTGTTTCTTTCTCCTTTTGTCTCACCTCTTTCACTTCACTTCTTACATGCGTGATCAGGTGCTTCCGTTGTGTCTGTCTGTCTGCAACCCTCTGGACTGTAGCCTGCCAGGCTCCTCTATCCGTGGGATTCTCTAAGCAAGAATACCAAAGTGAGTTGCCATGCCCTCCTCCATGGGATCCTCCCGACCCAGAGACTGAAGCCACGTCTTCTGCATCTCCTGCATTGCAGGTGGATTCTTTACCCGTTGGGCCACCTGGGAAGCTCTTTCACTTGTTAGCTACTGCTGTTCGTCTCAAGTTAACTCTCATTTCTTCTGGGTAACCTCCCCAGTTTCTCCAAATCTGTCAACTGCCCCAGTTAAATATTCTCTGGCCTCCTGCACTCACTCTTCCGCAAACTGTGTTGTAATTGTGTGTGTTGCTTTGTATTCCCCACTAGACCATGAACTTTCTAAAGACAAGGGAGATCTGCATGATACCATTGTGAATCTCTTGTCTAGCACAAACCTGGCTCGTATAGATGCTTAATAAATAGTTATTGAATGAGGGAATAAAGTACATGACTAGCCATCTGGTCTGGAGTTCCTTTCCAAAAAAACAAAGAAAAAAAAAAAATCCACAACTAACCCTTTTGGACAATCTTAGATGCTTGAAGCTATATCCACACAGGTCAAGCCAAGGAAAGCGGACCAGGTTGGTTTGTCTCAACCTAGCCTCAGTAACTTTAGAGAGTCTTGTAAAGGTAGGCACTACCTAGGGGCAGAAGGTAGCTCACAACACCGTCAACCTCTTTCAAACCTTGAGCAAATATTTGGCTTGTTATGACACTGTAAATAAATAACCAACTTGGCAAACGTCAAATGCAGTTTTCCTTCTACGGATTCTATTACAAAACTCATTCCAAGGAAAGCCCCCTCAAAAACAAGTTTGTATTGCCTAAGTCCCTGCCTAATAGAACAACTGAGAGTATGCACATATAACAAATATAAAAGAAGGGTCCACATCTATTATTTGGCACTTTATAGGTGAGTAGCTTGTGAGAAAGTTCCTTCTACGATACAATGAACTCCTGGTAACAGCAGAGGTGAAAGGCCATAAGCTGAACATCATAGAAATATAGAACAGGTCCTTGATGAAACCATGGAGAGAAGCCAGTAAGCATCACCACACCCGAGAATCATAACATTAAAATAATCCAAACACACCCCAGTGCTCTTTAATTTATTGTTTTGTTTTTAGTATTTGCTCTCAGTTTAAAGGAGTCTTTTCTTTTTTTTTTTTTTTTTTTGGTGTTTTTTATTTTTTTCAGCTTTATTGAAGTATTATTGACAAATAAAATTTTAAGGCATTTAAAGGTGGTGACTTCATACGTGTATATATTGTGAAAAGATTCTTACCATCCAGTTAATGAACACAGCTATGATCTCAAATATTTTTACTTATGTATTTATTTATTTTTGGTGAGAACATTAACATTCTACTTTTTTAGCAAATCTCAATTGTATGATACAGTATTATTAATAACATCACGTTTTGCAATAGATGCTCAGATTTTATTCATTGTATAGGTGAAAGTTTGTATCCTTTTACCTATCTCTTCCTATTTCCCCCAACCCCCAGTTCCAGGCAACCACTTTCCTTCTCTGTTTCTGTAAGTCTGACTTTTGTTTTTAGATTTCACATATAAGTAATACCATTCAGTATTTGTCTTTCTCTCTCTGGCTTAGTTCACTTAGCATAATGCCCTCAAGATCCATCCATATTATTGCAAGTGGCAGAATTTTCCTCTTCATGGCTGAATAATATTATATATTATATTAATAATATTATATATAACATCTTTATCCATTCATCCTTTGATAGACACTTAGGATGTTTCCATATCTTTGCTATTGTGAATGAAATAGTTAAAAGGATTCTTGATTTCAGTAGTTAAACAAGTCAGTAGACACATACTGTTATTAAGTAAACTATTTTTAATATTCAAAACTCCAACACATTAACTTGCCTTTTGTTGTGATAATTGTTCCCAAACCAAAATTCCAAAATTGCCCACATGTGGCAAAACAAATATCTGAACCTAGTGTCTTTAGTAACTTTGGGTTACAAAGTATATGACTTTGTATGGTATTTTTTATCTTTAGACCTGTTGAGTCATAAAATTAATTAATGTACAATCCTGAAAATAACTGTAATAAAGGATCCATGCTGCTGCTGCTGCTAAGTCACTTCAGTCGTGTCCAACTCTGTGTGACCCCATAGACGGAAGCCCACCAGGCTCCCCCGTCCCTGGGATTCTCCAGGCAAGAACACTGGAGTGGGTTGCCATTTCCTTCTCCAATGTGTGAAAGTGAAAAGTGAAAGTGAAGTCGCTCAGTCGTGTCTGACCCTTAGCGACCCCATGGACTGCAGCCTACCAGGCTCCTCCATCCATGGGATTTTCGAGGCAAGAGTACTGGAGTGGCTTGCCATTGCCTTCTCCGAAAGGATCCATACACATCCACTATTTAGACATGGCTTCAGTGCTTTCCCCATGAGACTTTCTCAATCAGTATAATGATGACTAATCGGCTGATTGTCACAGAATAATTAAATTCTTGCCAAACATTCAGCACAGGATTATGCTTATGCAAATCACTATTCTTGTATACTCAATAGTTTTACCTTAAAACTTAAAGGAGTGTGTGTGTGTGTGTGTGTGTGTCTAAGATCGGGGTGGCCACAATGTTTTATTCCCAACAAAATGTGTAAAACTTGAAACGACACTTTTTAATAGACATCATCTGTCTCTTCTCTTGGCATCTTGGTTGAATTTGTCCATACAGGCTGGACTTTTTCCCAAGGACGAAGTAACAAGCTGATGTAATGTTCATTTTCATTTCGAACTTGGCATTGGAAAGATAACAAAGTGAAAGCCAGATTCTTCCAAAAACTAATAAAAACATGAGCTGTGCCAAATACCCCTAAAATATACTGGGCAGCCCAAGAACACTGTCACTTAGTGCTATAAACATAGGACAGATTTTGCCCCTGCTCCTCAACAAGACTCTATATTTATATGAAACCCAGAAGGTCCCACCATACACAGTACAGCTCACACAAGCCGGACCATCTAATGTCCACTTTTCCTGGTCCACAAATGAAGACAGCAACACTCTGAAGTTCAAAGTTTGAATCATCATGGTATGGAAATGCTATTGTAAATCAATCCAATCCTGTATGTTTCTTCTACCAAGTTACTGGTTAAGTCCTGGGGTATTTTCATCGCATTTATTTTTGCGACTCCCCATCTCCAACTATTAAATAAAGATTGCTAGATGGAAATCTTGAAATGACACCTGTCTGAGGAGACCTGCCTTAGAATTGAGAGATGAGATTTTATTTTATTTTATTTTATTTTATTTTGAACAGAGGAAAATTTATGCGTCGAACCTGGACTGGTCACTTATGATAATATACATGCTACAATTCCATTCTCTCCAATCATTCCACCTTCACCCTCTCCCACAGAGTCCCAAAGACTGTTCTAAATGCCTATGTCTCTTTTGCAGTCTCTTATACAGGGTTCAGGTTACCATTTTTCTAAATTCCATATATATGCGTTAATATACGGTATTGATGTTCTTCTTTCAATTATACAGAGTGAAGTAAGCCAGAAAGAAAAAAGAGAGATGAGATTTTAAAAATCTGGGAAAATGGACTTTGAGGGGCTGGGGTGAGGGGTGAGGACTCCAATTGCCTGGTACTTGCACAACCAGTGATTTAGAAATAAGGTTTTTGATCTCAAAGTTATGAAGTTAAAATAATGGGCAATCACACCATTGAACCTATTTTAGTTTTAACAATATTGAACAAGCTCTAGATGCTCAGAAGGAAAGTGTGGGCTCTATCCAAAGATGTGTTGAACTAACTTTGTAAATGTGGTTTTAGAGCTTAATTTTTAAAGCAAATTAGAATCATGGTTTGGTGGCTCAGATGGTAAAGAATCTGCCTGTAATGCAGAAGATCTGCATTCGATCCCTGGGTCAGGAAGAACCACTGAAAAAAGGGACTACCCACTCCAGTATTCTTGCTTGGAGAATTCCATGGATAGAAGAGCCTGGTTGGCTACAGTCCATGGGGTGGCAAAGATCTGGGCATGACTGAGTGACTTTCACTTTCACACTTTTGGACTGTGTTTATTGTGATTCTCAAGATTAAACCTACAGAGAGAATCAGTAAGTAGCTGTCTACTTATTTTTCTCCCCTTGCAACAGCCCAATTGATTCCCATGCTAAGAGGAAGCACTACTTACCCCACCCCCTGGCTTGAATGAGCATTCCAGGTAAATGAGAATAATACAAAGATAGGCACATCATCTAAAATGCACTTTGGCCAGTGTGGGCTCTCAGAGACAACATAAAAAGGACCTTTTATACCCTTCCAACCTTTAAAACAGTTCCTAATGTGTTTAGCATATTAGTAAGTTCAAATGTGGGAATCCTGGGTGCATCTAGTAAATAAGAGGCTTTGGGAAGTTAAGAGCAGCAGGAGAGAGTCTAGCACCCAGCAGACCAGGAAAACATGACTACATCAGAATTCCAGTGTTGGCTGTTTAGGCGAAGCACCTAAATTGGTAGGGTTACGAAAAGATGGTCAGCTCTGTCAAGTATGTTCTCTGTCACCATCATTCATTCCAGATTAGCACAATGAGGAAAGTGTATGGCATCAATCTCTCACTTTATTAATGGTGAACTCAAGGCAAAACAGTTATGTGACAGTCATCCAAGTTTGCAGGTTACCAAGACGGAGAGTAGTAGGTAGCTCTCAGGACTCCTAGAGCCTAAGTTGATGATTTTGTACTCTATTCTTCCTCTCTGTTACCAGGAGCCAACTGTGAACAGAGAGTCAAAGTCACGTGGGCCAGTAATGAATATGACAGGATGGTGAGGTTTCACATCCTCATCATCACAGATAGGAAAGCCCTGTTGGTTGATTCCTACACAACTGTGCTTTTTTGTGTGTGTGTATTTGTTTTACTTTTATATGTATGTATGATAAATGAAATGTTAGTCACTCAGTTGTGTCTGACTCTTGCAACCTACAGACCGTAGCCCACTAGGCTCCTCTGTCCATGTAATTCTCCAGGCAACAATACTGGAGTGGGTAACCCTGCCCTTCTCCAAGGGATTTTCCAAACCCAGGGATCGAACTCAGGTCTCCCACATTGCAGGCAGATTCTTTATCATCTGAGCCACCAGGGAAGCTGGTATGTATGTGTGTGTATACCTTTTCCTATCTGTGGGGCTAGTAGAAACGTTTCTCTTTCACATTCTCCTGTTCTTTTTTCATTCTTGCACCAGGGGATTTAAAACGACTTGTCATAAATGTCATCTACACAGACGGGAACTTTGAAAATGATCTGGGTATTCTTACCACAGAGAATTACACCTACCTCCATGAAAAATACAGTTTCTAATCTGGAGTTGCAGTTTTCACACTTTTCAACAGAAATAAGAAAGCTGAGAGGAGTGGTCAGGGCAGTACTAATGCCAATTGAAGCTGTAAGATGAAAAAAGTCCACAATATCATTGTAACATGAGGGGACAGATATGATATTAGAGTCTTGAATGTATTTTCATTCTTAAAGTCAAAGTCTTGTCGGTTCACTTAATCCAAATAAAAAATCGATATAAGAGGAAGTAACTTTAAAAGCAAGAACTAAAAAAACTAGACATTGAGAAATTGGCTCACTAGAACAAGAAATGTAAAATTTGGGGGAATTTTAAATTTGTATAGCCTTACAAATTAGATTCTGTGATATATTTAAGGATTTACCAAAATAACAAAAATGAGATGTTCAGAAAATTCTTCTGTATCACCACCACATCAATATAGAAGGTGTCATGACATTACCTTTTTATGGTGTTATTATTCTCTCTGAAAATTAATAAATGCAATAACTGCTTAAGTTCTCACATTTAATTCAGATTTCTGTACATGGAATCTCCCTGGCAAAGGAAGATAGGTAAACACCATAAATGAGCCACTGAGAATGTCACAGACAGCACTTTAAATTAAAGTTCCTTTGGGCTAGTGTTCCCTATTATCTCAGGAAAAATGTTGCAAGTGAAAGGAAGATATTAAGCAACTGTCCCATTTTGCACCCATTAAAATATATGTTTCTGTCTTTAACTTAATTCTCTTGCTAAATCACATCTGTTTCACAAATATGGAAAATGGCAAGGCTTGTCTTACTTAACAGTTTGTTAGACAATATTTGGAGTTGAGAAATAACTTTTAAAGTGAAACAAGAACAAACCCACAATTTTTATTTAAAGTGAACATAGGACACAGTAAGGCATAATTAAAACAGTGAATGAGAACAGACTGTAAAGAACACAGACTCATCAAAGTTTAATTGCTGGACAGTAAAATGCTCATAAAAGTTTAAGTGGCACAGAGTCTTAAAATCAATTGGATGCAGAATGAGAAAATGCTAGTATCAATAAATCAGCCTTCTAAAAAAATAAGAGAATCACCCCATTATTTTAATTATTGTTTAGAAATAAGATTCCTAGTGAGCCAAATTCAGGTCTCATTTTATTGAGGCCAATATGAGTCCTTTCTCCCTGGTATTATCCAGGCAAGAATACTGAAGTGTGTTGTCATACCCTCCTCCAAAATCTCCAAAGATAGTCCCCAGCAATTCCTTCCCTCCATGTATATGCTTGTTACCCCTCCCACTAAAGCTGAAGCCTTTCTCCCCTCCCCTTGAATCTGGGTTGAATTTGTGAAATTCTCTGATCAAAATATATGGCAGAAAGGATGCTATACAGTTCTAGGCCCAGTCCTTAAGGGTTCTGGCAGCTACCCCTTTCATTCTCTTAGAATTAAGTTATTACGTTATAATAAAGCTCTTCTGTAGGAGAGAGAGGCCTCATGAGAAGGCCTTAAAAGATGAATGCCTTATGGAAAGAGAGGGTTCGTGGATGAGAACTAAGGCACTGATTAACAGCACCAATGCCTGGATAATCTGAGAGGACTTTTGGACCTTCTAGCCCAGCCCAACTGCCTGCTGAAAGCAGCTGCACCATTAACCAAGTCAGTACCATATGGAGCCCCAAAAATGCCCAGTTGATTCATGAAAACACAAGCAAATGAATATTCTCATTTTAGCACATTGTTTTGAAGTTATTTGTTACATGGTAAGTGAAACACAGAATAAAGATCAATCTTTGTAGCATTCTTTGCAGCTTGTTACTGTTGTTTAGTCCCTAAATTGTGTCCAACTCTGCAACTCCATGGACTGTAGCCTACCAGGCTCCTCCCTCCATGGGATTCTCCAGGCAAGAATACTGGAGTGGGTTGCCATTTCCTTCTCCAGGGCATCTTCCTGATCCAATGATTGAACCTGTGTCTCTTGCGTTGGCAAGTAGATTCTTAACTGATGAGCCACCAGCAAAGCCCTCTTTGCAGCAAGATGTAGGCATATGACAAAGTCAGGCTAAAGGGAAACAAGTAGAAATAAAGTATTCATCTTCTGGGACTACTTCCCTTCCAACTGACTGGAGGACATGTTTTAGGGTAGGTTATCCTGCCTACCAAGGTCCGTCTAGTCAAGGCTATGGTTTTTCCAGTGGACGTGTATGGATGTTAGAGTTGGACTGTGAAGAAAGCTGATCGCTGAAGAATTGATGCTTTTGAACTGTGGTGCTGGAGAAGACTCTTGAGAGTCCCTTGGACTGCAAGGAGATCCAACCAGTCCATTCTAAAGGAGATCACTCCTGGGTGTTCATTGGAAGGACTGATGCTAAAGCTGAAACTGCAATACTTTGGCCACCTCATGAGAAGAGTTGACTCACTGGAAAAGACTCTGATGCTGGGAAAGGTTGGGGGTGGGAGGAGAAGGGGACGACAGAGAATGAGATGGCTGGATGGCATCACCGACTCGATGGACATGAGTTTGAGTGAACTCCGGGAGTTGGTGATGGACAGGGAGGCCTGGCGTGCTGTGGTTCATGGGGTCGCGGAGAGTCGGACACAACTGAGTGACTGAACTGAACTGAACTGATCCTGCCTAGGCTGACCAGAGCAGCTCCCTTAGGCAAACCAGCTGCCATGTGATCTCTGGACTGCTCCATAACATTGTATTTTAATTCAGCTACCATTATTTTTGCTCTGTGCTATAAGAGTGACTTCCCTGGTGACTCAGATGGTAAGGAATCTACCTGCAATCCAGGAGACCTAAGTTCGATCCCTGGGTCTGGAATATCCCCTGGAGAAGAGAAGAATGGCAACCCACTCCAGTATTTTCGCCTGGGAAATCACATGGACAGAGGACTCCAAGGGGTTGCAAAGAGTCAGACACAACAGAGTGACTAACCCTACAACAGCCAAACCTATATAATAACTAATGTGAATTTTGTCCCCAAAGTAAGATACTTCTACTAAGGTGGATACTCAGCACTGGATTAGCAGTCAGTTTGGGGACAGAAATAGCACAAACAATGTAAGCTGGAATACAACTCTCCATGACAAAACATTTGGCAAATACGTCACTTGCAATAACATGCTGCTGCTGCTGCTAAGTCACTTCAGTCATGTCCGACTCTGTGTGACCCCATAGACGGCAGCCCACCAGGCTCCTCTGTCCCTGGTATTCTCCAGGCAAGAATACTGGAGTGGGTTGCCATTTCCTTCTCCAATGGATGAAAGTGAAAAGTGAAGAACTTACCGTATGTTAACTAACATTATAATTTTATGGAAAATAATTGGGAAATTTTCAAATTATGTTGTGTATTGGCTCCAATTTGCCATTTTCAGCAAAGTATTATGAGAGAGACAAAGTTGGCAAAGTCTGGCCAGTCTGTAGGCAGATATTGCAGACAACACAGAACTGCAGAGTGACTCATTCTACTGTGGCCTTAAATAAGCAATCAGAGTTGACCGAGAGTTCAGTAATTTGAAATCTCACAGGATTAACAAAGTCTAGCTACTTCTACACACAAATGTAAGAAGATATAAGAAGGGACATGAAAGAAACAGCCTTATAAGGACTTATGGCTAGGATGTGAAGTTTTTCTCAAGAACCTCCTGGTAAGGGTTTGCCATCACATGATAAAAACCAGCTCAGAGATCAAAATGAGACTAAAAATATTGCCTTCAAATGCAAACTTTTTTTTTTTTTTGATGATCTCAAAGTAGCCACTATTAAATGGAAGAAGAGGAGGGCTAGGCTAAGCACAGAGGCAAATTAATAAAAGATCAGTGATTTCAGGCTTAAAACTGGTATCTAGAAACTGTAATTGGCTGTGCTTGCTGGTACTTGATAGGGATCAGAAGCAAAGTCTGAAGTTGATTTGGTTTTGATGGAAATTGCAGTGCTGAAAGCCACCCAGAGCTCTAATCTATCCAAGCAGAATGTGGGATACGAAAGATGGGCAGTCTTGAAAACAGCATCCTCTCCATACCCAGTTTAGACATGGCCAAGGAATAAGAATAAGCAACAAAGAACTTCCTAATGTCAAGGACCAGGAGAGACGATTATTCATCCATTATAAAATAATGAGCCAAATTAACCTAAGTGAAAGTGAAAGTCACTCAGTCATGCCTGACTCTTTGTGACCCCATGGACTATACAGTCCATGGAATTCTCAAGGCCAGAATACTAGAGTGGGTAGCCTTTCCCTTCTCCAGGGGATCTTCCCAACCCAGGTACTGAACCCAGGTCTCCCACATTGTAGGCAGATTCTTTACCATCTGAGCCACCAGGGAAGCCCAAGAATACAGGAGAAGATAGCCTATCCGTTCTCCAGAAGATTTTCCCAAGCCAGGAATTGAACTGAGGATTCCTGTATTGCAGGCAGATTCTTTACCAACTGAGCTATCAGAGAGTGGATTAATTCTGTGTTCTGGTATACTAGTCTATAAAGGGCCCACCTGTCTACACTTCCATCCTGGATTTAAAGCTTGCTTTCAAGCCAACGTCTGTCTCATGATGATAAACAATTGTAGCAGCCACTGGGAATAACTTTTATCATATCCAGCCAGTTTCCACACTTTCAGTACACCTTCAGAACTTTTAATTGCAAGCACCCATTTTCCTCTGTGTGAGGAATATGTTTGGTGTATATGGCTATCATTGCAGGGTAGGCCAAGGGTGTTGGAACATTGGAACCCTCAGGTGTAGCCAAAGCCCGTAGCAGGTGGGAGAGGAGACTACCAAGTTCTTCAGTGTCTATGAGGTATGCTGTTCACTGTCTTTCAGAGATACCTGGTGAACGTGAGCCCCCGCTGTGCATAGCAGTAATTTGCTTACTAACGTATCCTATATTGGTCTTATTTCCACATTCTCCTACCAGAGAATCCTGGAATAATTTTCAAAAACCATGTGTGTTAGATTTTTCTAACACACAGCATTCAAAACCCAATACTCCAGCATTCAAAAACTCTTTAAAGTTGACAAATCAATTTTGTATACATTTCTAATATAAACCCATTAGTGGAAGAACTGGAGGACATCATTTCAAAGACTGGGGCCAGAGAATTTAAGTGATTTAATTACAACTCTTCACACTAGTTTTACTGGTAGATGGAAAGATTATCTATTCAGAACAATGTACTATTTTTTTTGCAAGTTCTTTTTGTGGGGTTTTGTAATTTTTTATCTCTCTGGAAGATGAGTTTTATAATAATAGAAATAATAGAAAATAAAAAGGAAGCCTCCAAAAAGAAGACTTTTATTGGTAACAAATTATTCTAGAATAACCATCCCAATCTTCACATCCTAAAATCCAAGCACATGCAATTGCAGAAACTTTAAAGGAGTAAAGCAAAGACAATGGAAAACCACACTAGCTTTAAACCATAGCATCCCTTTAGCCATTACCTGTCTTTTTTAATCATTTAATATAGAGCTGAATTTATTGAGAAGACCCATATAACTTGTATTAACAATCTATACTATGCTTTAAAAAATTATTTTCCTCTCTTTTGTAAGCAAAGAAAACCCATGCAAGGGTACTATCATACACAGATGCACACATACATGAACACACACACATTATTGTTAATTTTACAAGCTAGCATTTGGAAAATATAATTTCTGATTCATGAGATTGTGTTAAGGACCACCCAAGTTCATATTGATACAGTAACCACCCTTTCTCATTGGAAAAAAAAAGAAAATTTTACAATCCCTCCACCCTGATGGTGCTCTCTGCCAAGGAAACTTTCCAATTACAGACTCATCCTAGTTGATCCTCAATAAATTCTTATTGAAGTTAATTAACCCAAAATAGTGAATCAATTTTAATCCTTAGAATTCAACTTAAGCACATGATAGAATCCTCAGTTATTGAATGAAAAGGTAAAGGAGATTTCACTATATCTCCTAGGAATTCATAAATTTTAATTAACATTTAGAAAATATAATTTCTTATTATTAACTATGTCCTTTCTATCTTTTCTCCATGAGTATAAAATTTAGGAGATCTTAAACTTTTTGACATTTTGAACTCAATTTAAGTTTGATAAATTTAATATGGCTTTTATTTAGGATGAGGCATTTCTCAAAATATGTCCTAAGAGTGAGTTCATATAAGAATTACCTTGAAAAAGATTTTATTTAACAAGGTTGGATTAGAAAATATGCAAAATTTACAACTTAGTATTTATAAGGCTCTACAAAGTAAAAACCAACCAACAAAAGTCATCTTTGACTTTCTTTTCCAAAACTATCTTAGGGTAAAACCATTTTTCTTTTTTCAAGTCTTTATTGAATTTGTTACAACATTGTTTTGTTTTATGTTTTGGTTTTTTTGGCTACAAGGCTTATAGGATCTTAGCTCTCTGACCAGAGATCAAAGCTGCACACCCTGCATTGGAAGATTAAGTCTTAACCACTGGACCACCAGGGAGGACCCCCATTTTCCTATGTAATAAGAATCACATGTTAGCATTCCATAGCATAAGTGTTCTATGCACTGTGTACAGGGACTTTAGAAAAGGTAGCAGTAGGAGATGAAAGAAGAGGAGATAGAAAGAAAGAGAGAGATTATGGAATAAAGAAAAAGTGAGAGAAAGATGAAGGAAGAAGGGAGAGAAGAAAAAGAAAGAGAGAAAATAGAACACAGAAGATAAGGGATGTGGGAAGAAGCCATAACGTGCAGGGTGTTATAGCCATTAAGAAAACTAGAGGCTTCTAAATAAACTGAGAAACCATTGTGAGTTTTAAGCAGGACGTTACATTCATTCCATCATTTAAGAAATGAATTCTGGCTACTGTGTGGGTAAGTCTTGTATTGTGGTAAGAGTCAGGGGGCATGGGGGCAAATGGGGACATGACAAACTGTTGAGAAGAGAGATGGCAGTGGCCCTGAAGATGGGAGAGAGAACCATTTTAAGAAACATTTTTAAACATTTGTATTCAAATTGATACCATTTTAGCAGTGCTACATTTCTTTGTTATTTGTTAGCAAACACAAAGTTCTTAAAACAGTGCTTGGCATATAATAAGTATCCATTCATGTGAGCTCTTTAGTATTAATATTGGTTAACTCCTAAACCTCAAGATTGCTGGGAGAAATATCAATAACCTCAGATATGCAGATGATACCACCCTTATGGCAGAAAGTGAAGAGGAACTCAAAAGCCTCTTGAGGAAAGTGAAAGATGAGAGTGAAAACGTTGGCTGGAAGCTCAACATTCAGAGAACAAAGATCATGGCATCTGGTCCCATCACTTCATGGCAAATAGATGGGGAAACTGTGGAAACAGTGTCAGACTTTATTTTGGGGGGCTCCAAAATCACTGCCGATGCTGATTGCAGCCAGGAAATTAAAAGACGCTTACTCTTTGGAAGGAAAGTTATGACCAACCTAGATAGTATATTAAAAAGCAGAGACATTACTTTGCCAACCAAGGTCCGTCTAGTCAAGGCTGTGGATTTTCCCGTGGTCATGTATGGATGTGAGAGTTGGACTGTGAAGAAAGCTGATCGCCAAAGAATTGGTGCTTTTGAACTGTGGTGCTGGAGAAGACTCTTGAGAGTCCCTTGGACTGCAAGGAGATCCAACCAGTCCATTCTAAAGGAGATCAATCCTAGGTGTTCATTGGAAGGACTGATGCTAAAGCTGAAACTGCAATACTTTGGCCACCTCATGCGACGAGTTGACTCACTGGAAAAGACTCTGATGCTGGGAAAGGTTGGGGGTGGGAGGAGAAGGGGACGACAGAGAATGAGATGGCTGGATGGCATAACCGACTCGATGGACATGAGTTTGAGTGAACTCCGGGAGTTGGTGATAGACAGGGAGGCCTGGCGTGCTGTGATTCATAGGGTCGCAAAGAGTCAGACACGACTGAGCGACTGAACTGAACTGAACTGAACTCCTAAACCGGAGAAGGCAATGGCAAGCCACTCCAGTACTCTTGCCTCAAAAATCCCATGGATGGAGGAGCCTGGTAGGCTGCAGTCCGTGGGGTCCCTAAGGGTCAGACACAACTGAGCGACTTCACTTTCACTTTTCACTTTCACACATTGGAGAAGGAAATGGCAACCCACTCCAGTGTTCTTGCCTGGAGAATCCCAGGGACGGGGTAGCCTGGTGGGCTTCTGTCTATGGGGTCACACAGAGTCGGACACTACTGAAGTGACTTAGCAGCAGCAGTAGCAGCAGCAACTCCTAAACAGAGTTTATTTCTACTGCTTAACACTTCCTGGGCTTCCATCTATGGGGTCACACAGAGTCGGACACGACTGAAGTGACTTAGCAGCAGCAGCAGCAGCAGCAACTATTTATTAAACATGGATCAAAAGCATGGGCTACAAAATGTATCAACTAACAACGCTATTCATCCAGTAGATATTGAAGTACATTTGAATGACCAGAATAAATAGATTTATAAAAGAATAAAGGTAGAAAAATTTAAGTTTGGAATCTGATGCCAATGTCAGAGCAGTAGCCAAATAGTGATTATGAAAGCCCTGGACTAGATTTCAGGACAAGTACATTCTCATCCCTCGAATGCTGCTTATAGACTATTTGATCTTGGTCACATCACTTAAGTTCTTATCTTTAATTCCTTCTTTTGATTATGAGAAATATATATCAGTACTTCTCTTTCCTGTTTATAAGACAGATATTATAACTAAATATGGTAATAATATCTGTGAAACCACTTTAGCACTACAGGTTCAAACCATTATTATTTCTTGCAAATAGTTGAGAAACATAGATTACCCTGAGTTCCTTCCTATTTTTCAATTTCTTTAGCCAGAATAACAAGCATTTGGAAATCACGTTCATCTTATTTGCTTAGTGTTGGCGGCTCACTGTCCAAGTTCTATGCTCTTGATAGTCATAAGAAACCAGTATTTCCTGAACATTTACTCTAGTGAACTTTTCTACACACTTTGCCTGCAATAACTAATTTAACTTCACAATAACCCTTTGCAGAGGGTACCACCACCATCTCTCCTTTAGAGGTAAAGAGAGTGAGGCCCAGAAAGTTTAAGCAACTTGCTCAGGAAAAAATAAATAAATAAATAACAAGTGACAAGTGTGGGCTTTGAATTCATGTAGTCTGGTTTCAGGATGTCTGCCCCTTAAATCCAGAGAAGGCAATGGCATACCACTCCAGTACTCTTGCCTGGAAAATCCCATGGACGGGGGAGCCTGGTGGGCTTCCGTCTATTGGGTTGCACAGAGTCGGACACGACTGAAGCGACTTAGCAGTAGCAGCAGCAGCAGCCCCTTAAATCATCTTCCCATAGTAGTCCGTGCATGCTAAGTCACTCAGTCGTGTCCGACTCTGTGCGACCCCATGGCTCTAGCCCACCAGGTTCCTCTGTCCATGAGATTCTCCAGCAAGAATACTGGAATGGATTGCATGCCCTCCTCTAGGGGATCTTCCTAATCCAGGGATCAAACCCACGTATCTTATGTCCCTGCATTGGCAGGCGGGTTCTTTAGCACTAGTGCCACCTGAGGGACCACCAACATGAGACACAGTGAGCTTTTGTGAAACCCTCTGATCTGCAAAATTCCAGCTGTAAGCATTATGCAGTACATTCAGTGCCATTTCAAAAGGCATTCACAGAAGTTCAGCCAATTTCCATCACATGTTTGCTACACACCCAAATGGGTTTATAGTTATGGTTATGATTTCCACTTTAATTTAACCAAAGGCAGTCTGAATTTTCAGAAGCAAAGGAGATTAATTTCATCCTTTTAATTTCCTCTAACATCTAGCTGTTACTCCATTTGGTTAGCATGTACAAATGTGAAGGGAAATTAACGTGGTCTGGAATAAAGCAAATCCTATGAGCGCTCATTGACCTAATACCACATTTGGGAGGAGGGCCTTGTTGTTATTGGAAACTAGGAACAGCTTTATACAAATGCTGAAAAGGAGTTATTTCCCCACAGAACTGTCACTGGGACTGAACTTCCCACATATTCCTCAAAATCCACTTTTAGGAAAGGTCTTATACTGACTTGAGGCATTATTCAATTCAACATTTATCAAGTCCTTACTACTATATACCCTATATACCAGCTGCAGTTCTATTTATTCCTTAGTGCAAAGATTAACGTCATTAAACATGTGCCAGGCATTGTATTAGAAAATAGTTTAAGTTAATGAAACACTACCGCAATTGGCATACCTGGAATTTCTCATTACAAACATGGAGAGTTTGACAACATGAGTGACATGGAATACTGTTGGCTCCAAACCATTCCTTGAGGAAAATAAAGATTTCTGATAACCGGAAAAACATGTGAAATGTGTATTGCAGCATTCTTAATTTACCATTGTCAAGAAAATATGCACTGCTTATAAAAAAATATAAGTTCCAAAAAATTATTCTGCCCCCAAAAGTAAATGGACAGATCTGTCCAGAAATGAAAGGTTCTGTCTTATACCCAGAGCTCAGCCCAGGTCCTTAAGCACAGCACACGAGAAATGTCTGAAGAACAAATAAACATCTTGTAAATAATTATCCTAGTCAAGTCAGGCTGCTGTAACACACCACATAAAACAGGCACTTTATGAACATCAGAAATTTATTTCTCAGAGGTCTGGAGGCTGGGAAATCCAAGATTAAGGTGGCAACATACTCAGCATCTGTGAATAGCCGGCTTTCTGGTTCATAGATGGCCATCTTCTCTCTTTGTCCTTGGCAGAAGGGGAAAGAGAGTTCTCTGGGGTCTCTTTTTTAAGAACACTAGTCACATTCATGAGGGCTACACCCTCATGATCTAATCACCTCTCCAAACCCCATCTCCTAATGTCATCACATTGGAGGTTAGGGTTTCAACATATGAATTTTGAAGGGACAGAAACATTTAGTCCATAGCATTAAGGTGGGACACATGAACAAATTCCCTGATTAACCCCTAATGAATCAGATATTGCTTTTGTTGTTGTTTAGTTATTCAGTTGTGTCTGACTGTTTGTGACCCCATGGACTGTAGCCCACCAAGCCCTGCTGTCCATGGGATTCTCCAGGCAAGAACACTGGAGTGGGTTGTCATTGCTTTCTCTGGGGATCTTGCAGACCCAGGGATCAAACCTGGATCTCAGGCAGTTTCTTGAATTGCAGGTGGATTATTTACTACTGAGCCACCAGGGAAACCCAATTAATCAGATGACTTTTTTCAACTCCATGGACTGTACAGTCCATGGAATTCTCCAGGCCAGAATACTGGAGTGGGTAGCCTTTCCCTTCTCCAGGGGATATTCTCAACCCATGGATCAAATCCAGGTCTCCTACATCTCAGGCAGATTCTTTACCAGCTGAGCCACAAGGGAAGACCAATTAATCAGATACACTAGATTAAATAATAAGGAGAAGGAAATGGCAACCCACTCCAGTATTCTTGCCTGGAGAATCCTGTGGACAGAGGAGTCTGGTGGGCTGCTGTCCATAGGGTCACACGGAGTCGGACAGGACTGAAGCGACTTAGCATGCATGCATGCATTGGAGAAGGAAATGGCAACCCACTCCAGTATTCTTGCCTGGAGAATCCCAGGGATGGAGGAGCCTGGTGGGCTGCTGTCTATGGGGTTGCACAGAATCAGACACGACTGAAGCAACTTAGCAGCAGCAGATTAAATAATAAGGTGAGGAAATTTGAGATAATGTACAAAGATGTGATTCTACGTCTTATCCCAATGCTGCAATGTGATATGGAATAAAAACTAAAGCAAATGAACACTTTAAAATAGAGTTGACTCTCGTTGTCCATGCTCTTGGAAGCAAATAAAAAATGACAAGTAACAGGAAAGGAGTAACACTTTCTTCTTTTCCAAAAACTATTTTTGCAAATGTAGTACCACCCATACAACCAACAGCAACAAAATTAAAGTTCACTTGCTGCCATTTTTAGGGTAAATTTTGTATATCCAGAATTTATAGACTCTGCAAAAGTGGGTCCCTAAACTTTACGTTAGCCTCTCTGAAAGGAACTCTCCATATCATTTGGTCTGCTTTCTGACTTCTCCACACATCTTGAGCTTTTCTTCCTCCACATATTCACTTATGCCTCCATGACTTGAATGCTCTGCAATTCACTTTCCAAAATTCTGACCACTGTCAAGCCCTAGCTCAGATCACCCTCCACAAATCTATCCTTCCATGCTGGCCAGAACTGACACTTCCATCCTTATTTAGCACAGTAATTCAACACTTAGCAAGCATCACTTTATATTGCTGGTCATTTCTGATATGAGGAGAAGGAACACATCATATTTAAATTAAAGAATTTTAGATCTGTAAAGAATTTATAAGTCAATTGGGTCAATTCTCTCATTATACAGTTAGAGACATGAAGCTATTAATCTAATCTAATTAATGAAAAAGAACTAAACTCAGTATTGCATCTTCAGTTCAGTAAGTTTCCCAATATACCATGCATCTTAAAATTAAATACTTAAATTTTTAAGCATTCATTTTATTAAAAAATTTTAAAACTTTCTAATATGTTTCATACATATCACTACATAATTAACCCCAAATTCTCATTTTGAAAAAATTAAGTTGTCATATAATAGATTTAAATATTCATCTAAGCTTTGTTTAGCCTGATAATAAAATGTGCTTTCACTTAACAAGTGAGAGAAGCAAAAAGGGATGGGTCCAAGAGTGATGAGGAAGAGACCTCTTGGGACTGAAATCTTGCTGTAAATATTCAACAATCTAGATAATCCACAGAGAGACTGGGAAATTAATCTGTTCTTTTAGGAGGCCCATCTCCTTCTCGTCTTCTTGAAAGCAGGCAATTTGGATTCATAGACAAGTGGCACAGAGCACGTGGGTTTGGTTCTTATGAGGAAGGTTTTCATCTGTTGGACTGGAATGCCCCACTATTTCTAGGAACTGTGTCTGGAACAAAACACTTCCTTGTGATGCATCTAAAATTAGTCATTCTTATTAGACGAAGGGAAAATTTTGCAAAGGTTTTTCCCATTTAGATGATGACTCCCCTGGCAGAGAAGGTTAAGATCCTGTGAGTGGGTTGAGTTGAATGCCAACTCCTGGTGCCAGATCACAGGGTCTTTCCATAAAATTTATGGTTGGATATATCGCCTGGAGCAAAGTGGTCCATGGATCAAGAGAGCCAAGATCTCTCTACTGAAGAATTTTCCTAGGTCTCCCTAGTTTTTTTTTTTCTTTTTTGCTTTTTTGGGGGATTTCCATTCCTATTTGGAACCTAAGCAAAGTTCTTTCATCTCATCTTCTTCCAAGGGAAGTTCTCTTCACTGCTGGCATCCTGATGACATTAATCATTGGGAATATCATGATCACCTTCTACACTCATCTAACTCTTTTCAAGACTATTTAGCTTAAGAAATCTATCCTTGCCTTCAGCTGATTTCTTTAACATTAAATCAAGTATCAAATAATCACTTGATTCTTCTAACTGTCCATTGTTTCTCTGTTGTTCTTTTAGGCCAACTTCTATCTTCTGTAAGCAACAAGAACTACTCAACAGTTTATATTGAGGTTACAGACAAGACTTAATAAGCAGACAATGCCTCATACAGAAAAACACTCCAGCTATATCTGGCCAGAAGTTTTGTCCAGTTAAGTGACAGCCTATGAAATGTGGCACAATAAATGAAGTTGCAGTTACAAAAAGAAATCTAAAGAATCCAAAGAGTTACATGCTATGAAGACATCACACAAAGCTATGAACCTAGTTGCAAGGCTAGAGAAAGAATATTTTTGAGTGGCTAAATAAGAAAACAGTTTTGATTATTTACTCTATCTGAGCATGTAGTTTTCTTGATACCTTTAAGACTCTACCACACCAAAAATACTATTCAAATTGCTTATACATATTTAATTTTTGCTTCTGTTGTTTTATAACAGTGGCTACCTCCATGTCAGCATGAGTATATTTTGAGTAAGATTTCAAGTCTCACTAGGGAAGAAGGGTCACTTAGACTCAATGGATTTTAAGATTCTTTCCAACCTCAAATATCATAGTTTACCTGAACAAGCTTTACATGATATCTATCAGGGTATATTTTACATATTTAGGTTAGATAATAAGCGCCTAAAGGTAATGATAGATATTTTTGTTGTTCAGTCACTAATTTGCATACAACTTTTTGCAACCCTATGGACTGAGGCCAGGCTTCCCTGTCCTTCATTATTTCCCAGGGTATGCCCAAACTCATAGCCATTGAGTCAGTGATGCTATCCAACAATCTCATCTTTGGTATCCCCTTCTCCTTCTGCCCTCAATCTTTCTCAACATCTGGGTCTTCTCCAAGGACTCAACTTTTTACATCAAATGGCCAAATTATTGGAGCTTTAGCTTCAGCATCAGTCCTTCCAATGAATAGTCCGAGTTGATTTCCTTTAGGATTGACTGGTTTGAATTCCTTTCAGTCCAAAGGACTCTCAAGAATCTTATCCAGCCCCACAATTAGGAAGCATCAATCCTTCAGCACTCAGCCTTTTTTATGGTCCAACTCTCACATCTATACATGACTACTGGAAAAACCATAGTTTTGACTAGATGGACTTTTGTTGGCAAAGTAATGTCTCCACTTTTTAATATGCTGTCTAGATTTGTTATAGATAAATATTTAAATCCAAGCAAATTATAATTCACAATTTCTCTAACTTAAACACTGACTGAAAATGTATAGGCTTTGAGCATAGTTATTTTATAAACACTATTGCATTTTCACTTGTTATACTGACAATACCATATTGAAAATGCAACAACGTGATGCATTGAAAAAGCAGCTGCATGATATTCTTTATATTATTTTCTATTCAATACATTTTGGAAAAGTGCACCTGACTTAAAATAGGCTTGCCTCCCTGATATGTGTCTATTTGAAGCTCTCACACTCACCCTGAGACTTCCTTTCTGCCTAGAACCAGAATATGCCCTCACTGCCAACAATTTTGGGAAGAAAAAAATTTAAGCGAATTTTCCAGTCCATACAGTATGGAATCATTTTCCACTTTTTACGTGTATAAATAGATTACTAATTCTTTTCAGGTTTTTCTTGTTTTTACAATTGCTTAAGCATGGATTTTGCTGTCTGCACATCTTTAAGAAGTCATCTTTTAAACTACACAAACAATATGGTTTTCTTTACCTGCTCCAGCTGCCAGCAAGTGTAACCATGATACAAGACAACTGAAGAACAAGGAGGCCCCTGGTGCTCTGGTTTCAGCAGAACCAGCATTGCATATAATCTCTAGAATTGGACTAAAATTCCCTGCTGTGCAGCTCCAGAAACTCTCTATAGAAGGACTGAGTGGTGAAAATGTTTTTGGAAGTGGATGCTAATTGATTTGTCTTGAAGCTACTTTGAAGAGCAAGCACACTGAATTTTACTGAGGTTGCTTAGATTGTGAATTTATTAGAGGTGACTTGGAGGAGATTGTGCATGGAAATTTATGACGGGGTCAAACCCTTCTCCCCAAGTGCTACACCTTGGCAATGCCACTGCTAAAGCTCTCAGAAGTACAGCTACTCAAAGTCAGTGTTTATTTAATAAATGAGAGTCAGGTCAAGTCCATTGGCCACCCACATGGTTCTGCAATTTCATATTTCCCTGTGAAATGACTTGGAGGTTCAAGCTGGATCCTACCCTGACTCTGACGCCAGCAGACAATAATACTTCCTGCTCAAACCTCATACCGAGTACAGAGCAGAGCTGCTTTGCTGAAAGTTAACACGTGTGATGGAAAGAGTGATTCTGTATTTTGTTTTGATAGATGATCACTTTCTATGACCCTGTCTTCTCAGTGAGTCATCTTTTAAGACATCATTTCCTTCTAATGCAATTTTTCTCATGATTTCTTCTTAGTCCTATGGATACAAATTGCATATGGTGAAATTTTTGCCTGAACGTTTTAAAAGCTTAGCTTGTTGCTAGTTTCTGCTTGCTCCTCATGGGCCTAGTTTTCTCTGTAAATATATTTTTATTTGGACTTGATTACATTAGAATCTGCTTCTCTGTAATGGAAAGGACTTAGTCGACTGTGAACTAAACTTGTTTTGATAGCTGGTAACTTTGAACTAAAGGGACATTGCTGTTATCAAAACAGCAACTAGCTTTTCTTGGAAGTAGAAACTGATGTGATCCTTTTTCCCAGATTTTTTGACTGAGGTCGTATCCCTTAACTACAGACACACTCTGTGCTTTACTGAAGTCTCCTCTCTTTCAAATCTCATAGACCAACTATAGAAAGATCTGACTCAGGCAGAGTCCTCAAAAGGAAACAGTCTAGGGCATCAAAAGACCATAAATTCAACCAGGGTCATGATATTTGGAAACAAACTTAAGTCCTAATCTTGGAAGGAAAATATCTGAATTTCAGATCCAGTCCAATTTTTGAGCCTCTTTGCTTTTTAGATAGGGTGGAAAGATAGGGCTAGCCCATACACTTTCAACTCAAATCATATGGAAGAACATTAAGTTCTTTTAGTTTTACTAGGAAAAAAATGTCTGCAAAAGTATTTTAACTGAGTTACAGCAAATGTAAAAACCCAGTTAAACTTTTCCTATGAAGCTTTTGGCATGTCTACATTCTAGATTTTCTTGTAATGTTGTCAGAATTAGAAATTGAAATTGGGTCAGACATTAATACTAGCCAATCAAACTCTGATAAAAACGTAGTCCCATTAAACTTGACAGCTTCCGTTTTTTGTTTTTTTTTTTAAAGTGGATGAGGGCACTGCAGAATGGAGCCACTATACCATCATCAGCAGTACAGATGTTTTATTTATGATGTGGTCCTGTGCTTTAGAGTACAGAGATATTATTCACAGTCAAATTCTAGATATATTAACAATTGAATCATCATGCTTGCTTATCATAGTGTATTAAAAAGAAAACGGCTTGTGAGGATCACAATGTTGAACCTGAAATGTTGACAAGATATATTAATCTTCTATTCTTTTTGCCCATCTTCCCATATAGCATTAAAGAAATACAAAGTGTATCAAGTCAAAAATGATAAGGCCTATAGGAGACCTCAATGGAGGAAGAAACATTTCAAATAAATTTTAGAAGATAAGAAATACAGAAGAGTGATTAGTGAGGTAGCCAAATGCAGGAACTATAACTGAAAGCACAATTATCTGTACTTTAGGATACCCCCAAAAATCAAGTTGATTTACTCTGTGGAAATTAAAAAAAAACAAAAAAAAAACAGTATGTAAGTACCAGAGTTGACAGAAGGACAAGCAACAGAGGCTCAGAGCTGAGAACAGGGACAATGAAAGTCTATAAGAAAAAAATAAAATTGTCTATATGACTAGATAAATTCCACTTTCCCAACAATTCTCAGGACACCAAGTTCTAATTTCTAGTACTTCAGTTCATCAGTTCAGTCACTCAGTCGTATCTGACTCTTTGCCACTCCATGACTGCAACACGCCAGGCTTCCTTGGCCATCACCAACTGCCGGAGCTTGCTCAAACTCATGTCCATCGAGTCAGTGATTCCATCCAACCATCTCATCCTCTGTTGCTCTCTTCTCCTGCCTTCAATGTTTCCCAGAATCAGGGTCTTCTCCAATGAGTCAGTTCTTCACAACAGGTAGCCAAAGTGTTGGAGTTTCAGCCCCAGCATCAGTCCTTCCAATGAATATTCAGGACTGTTTTCCTTTTGGATTGACTGGTTGGATCTCCTTGCAGTCCAACAGATTCTCAAGGGTCTTCTCCGACACCACAGTTCAAAAGCATCAATTCTTCGGTGCTCAAATTTCTTTATAGTCCAACTCTCACAGCCATACATGACTACTGGAAAAACCATAGCTTTGACTAAATGGACCTTTGTCAGCAAAGTAATGTCTCTGCTTTTTAATATAAGGCTGTCTAGGTTGGTCATAGATTTTCTTCCAAGGAGCAAGCATCTTTTAATTTCATGGCTGCAGTCACCATCTGCACTGATTTTGGAGTCCAAGAAAATAAAGTCTCTCACTGTTTCCATTGTTTACCCATTTATTTGCCATGAAGTGATGGGACCGGATGCCAGGATCTTAGTTTTCTGAATGTTGAGTTTTAAGCCAACTTTTTCACACTCCTCTTTCATTTTCATCAAAGTGGATCTTTAGTTCTTCTTCATTTTCTGCCATAAGGGTGGTGTCATCTATGTAACTGAGGTTCTTGATATTTCTCCCAGCAATCTTGATTCCAGTTTGTGCTTCTTCCAGCCCGGCAGTTTGCATGATATATCCTGCATACAAATTAAATGAGCAGGGTGAAAATACATAACCTTGACGTACTCCTTTCCTGATTTGCAACCACTCTGTTGTTTCATGTCCAGTTCTAACTGTTGCTTCTTGACCTGCATACACATTTCTCAGGAGTCAGGTAAGGTGATCTGTTATTCCCATGTCTGGAAGAATTTTCCACAGTTTGTTGTGATCCACACAGTCAAACGCATTGGTGTAGTCAACAAAGCAAAAGTAGGTGCTTTTCTGGAACTATCTTGCTTTTTTGATGATCCAGCAGATGTTGGCAATTTGATCTCTGGTTCCTCTGCCTTTCTAAATCCAGCTAGAACATCTGGAAGTTCACAGTTCGTGTACTGTTGAAGCCTTGCTTGGAGAATTTTGAGCATTACTTTGCTAGTATGTGAGATGAGTGCAATTGTGTGGTAGTTTGAACATTCTTTGGCATTGCCTTTCTTTGGGATTGGAATGAAAACTGACTTTTTTCCAGTCCTGTGGCCACTGCTGAGTTTTCTAAATTTGCTGACATATTGAGTGCAGCACTTTCACAGCATCCTTTTCTAGGATATGAAATAGTTCAACTGGACTTCCATCACCTCCACTAACTTTTTTCATAGTGATGATTCCTAAGGCCCACTTGACTTCACATTCCAGGATGTTTGGCTCTAGGTGAGTGATCACACCATAGTGATTATCTGGGTCATGAAGATCTTTTTTGTATAATTCTTCTGTGTATTCTTGCCACCTCTTCTTAATAATGTCTGCTTTTGTTAGGTCCATACCATTTCTGTCGTTTATTATGCCCATCTTTGCAAGAAATGTTCCCTTGGTATCTCTGATTTTCTTAAAGAGATCTCTAGTCTTTCCCATTCTCTTGTTTTCCTCTATTTCTTTGCATTGATCACAGAGGAGGGCTTTCTTATCTCTCCATGCTATTCTTTGGAACTCTGTATTCAGATAGGTATATCTTTCTTTTCTCCCTTGCCTTTTACTTCTCTTGTTTTTGCAGCTGTCTCTGAGGCCTCCTCAGACAACCATTTTGCCTTTATGCATTTCTTTTTCTTGGGGATGGTCTTGATCCCTGTCTCCTGCACAATGTCACAAACCTCTGTCCATAGTTCTTCAGGCACTCTATCTATCAGATCTAATCCCTTGAATCTGTTTCTCACTTCCACTGTATAATCATAAAGGATTGGATTTAGGTCATGCCTGAATGGTCTAGTGGTCTTCCCTACTTTCTTCAACTTAAGTCTGAATTTGGCAATAAGGAGTTCATGATCTGAGCCACAGTCAGCTCCTGGCCTTGTTTTTGCTGACTGTATAGAGCTTCTCCATCTTTGACTGCAAAGAGTATAATCAATCTGATTTTGGTATTGAACATCTGGTGAGGTCCATGTGTAGAGTCTTCTCTTGTGTTGTTGGAAGAGGGTGTTTTCTTAGAAAGACTTTATCTATCTTAGGACTCTCACAGGACTTCAGTGCGCCAAGAGACAGGAAACTTCTGTATGTCCTTGGGTCACTTCCCCAAGATGCATTGTCCCTGAACACATCAGTGTTCTCATTACCAAGAAGTAAACAGAGAAAATCATGGCATCCAGTCCCGTCACTTCATGGCAAATATATAGCGAAAAAAATGGAAACATTGACAGACTTCATTTTCTTGAGCTCCAAAATCATTGTTGACAGTGACTGCGGTCCTGAAATTAAGACGTTTCCTCCTTGGAAGAAAAGCTATGACAAACCTAAACAGCGTATTAAATAGCAGAGACATCACTTTCTGGAAAAGGTCCATATAGTCAAAGCTATGGTTTTTCCCATAGTCATGCATGGATGTGGGAGTTGGACCATAAAGAAAGCTGAGCACTGAGGGAATTGATGCTTTGAACTGTGGTGCTACAGAAGACTCTTGAGAGTTCTTTGGACAGCAAGGAGATCTAATCAGTCAACTTAAAGGAAATCAACTCTGAATATTCATTGGAAGGACTGATGCTGAAGCTGAAGCTCCAATACTTTGGCCACTTGATGCAAAGAGCTGACTCACTGGAAAAGACCCCGATGCTTGGAAAGATTGAGGGCAGGAGGAGAAGGGAGTGACAGAGGATGAGATGCTTGGAGCGCAAGCCAACTAAGGGAGATAGTGAAGGACAGGGAAACCTGATGTGCTGCAGTCCATGAGGTCACAAAGTCAGACACGACTGAGCAACAGAACAACAACAAAACAGAGAAAATATTTGTCTCCATAAGGTTTTGTTAGTGGATAAAGGGGCCCTGTTTTCCACTGACTCCCACACATTGAGGGATTCCTAAAAACAGAGGCATAAACACACCCGTGTCTACACTTTTAGTTGCCCATTATCCATATGTTCCCTTTTCCCTCTTCTTACCTTTCCCTCAAAATCTTATCACTCTGTATAATTCAAATACCCTCTTACATCCTAGATCTTTCTGAAAGGATGCAATCCAAAGTCTGTTAAACTACTGAATTGCTTCAAGTCTAGGATTTCCTATTGTCTTAAGCAGGCAGAACTTAATAATGCTTCTTATCCCATTGGAAGCACATATTTATTTTTCTAAGGGAATGGAAGTATGGTCAACCTGAATATACTCTATCAGGTTGTATTAGTCGCCAACAGACTTTTACTGGAGATACGATAGTATGAGAAGAAACCCCAAGATAAAACTTATTGGCCTCTATCTGTACTTCTTTCACAACCCCCAGTATAGCATAAATTCTATTCACCCTTGATGAACAAGATCAGTCACTCCAGAACATACCCTGCCCAATTTTCCTGTTTTCCAGTGACATGAAATAGGCAACTTGGAAAACAGCTACTGGATGTAGCTGAGGTATTCTTGGTCCTATCATGAAAAGGGTATTGGTGACAATTCTATTTATCACCAGATCCACTTATCACCTACACCCTGCTCTTACTAGTGCTGTACAGTGTCCTCTGACTGCCCAGGAGTTACTTTTGCTCAGGGCCTGTATCCAATAGGTTCTGAAAATATTTGGGTATTTCCTGATCATGAATACATAATTATTTGCTAAAGAGTTACAGGCTTTTTTTTTTTTTTTTGAGAAAGACTAGAATGAAAATTCATACCATGTACTTGTGGTGATACTAAAGCATCCTTCCACAAGTGTATGTTTATTCTTGGAGCTCTTGGTCTGTGAATTGACTTGGATCTGGGAATTGCATTCTCAGGATTAGCAGAATTCTAGGCATCCTAAGGTTAGAGTTGCCCAAGTTACCACCAGTAATATCTGAGGGCCAGACCCTATTCATTCCCTCTTATGGTCGCTACATCCACTTTTCCTCTGATCACTAAGACACCTTAGATGTCTTCTGTACCCAAGAACCTTTCCACTTCACTGATATCAGGAAGCTCACTTCAATTGCCGAATTTCCTCCAACATCTGGAACACTGCAGGATTTTTCAGAGAATTTGGCACCCCTTCACCAGTATATTTATCAAGACTTGGTAAAGAAAATATCTTTTTTTTTTATTGAAGGATAATTGCTCTACAGAATTTTGTTGTTTTCTGTCAAACCTCAACATGAATCACCCACAGTTATATTGAACCCCCTTAGCAAACATGATTGTGATGGGTGAGTGTATTAAAAAGGATAACCTTATTCCAGTAATTCTATCACTCAGAACCTTTGGATCTTTTCCTATACATTATGCCAAGGAATTTTTGGCCCCTCAACTTTATTTAACATAACCCACCTCTTGATCCAGGTTTTAGCCATTCAGCCAAGAATGAATTCTGATTGAACTGATTGCTAAATTCAACCTGATTTAATGTTATTCCTTTCTTGGTACCTCAGAATCTTCCCATAAATCCCTCATAAAATGTTGTTAAAATGAATTTCCTGATCTAACAATTCCTTTGAGGTTAAAATCTTCTCCTTTTAGTTTAACATTGAATTTGACCTCCATTTACATCACATTCCCCAATTCTGATAATAAGTTTGCAAACATTAAGGTCCAGAGAAGACTTGAAGAAATGGCTTCCTTTGCAAGGAGATTTTTCTTCTTAAAAAGTGATTTCATCTTCAAATCAGGGGTGAAACAATCTTATCAGACGTGGATAATGAGACAGCTATATCCAGCATGGAAAAACAGTGGGAGTTAGGGTTTGGGGTCCATCATGTCCTTCGCATCTTTCTGTATCATCCAATATATTCTATTCATATTCTTTCATTTCTTCTTAATAAAAATTCACTATCATATGGGAGATCTGGCATTGCTGTGAACTCAAATGAATTTGATAATCTCCATTTTCAAATTTTACATTTGATTACAACACTGCAGGTTAAAAAATTATTTTAGCGTGGTGGCAAAGTTCCCAAGTTTTCATTCATATCTTGAGCCAACAACTTTGAACCTTAACCTATTCCTCTCTGTCTTTACTCATATCCATTAAAAACAAATATCCTTCCCTGAATCCTTGCATTTACATGATTTTAATTTTGTTTTATTACGCATCAATATGAAAATCGCAAAGATTTGCTTTTAATAGACTTTTTATTAATGATAACCACAGATAAAATGATAAAGATTTTTTATAAATGATAAAACAATTAATGGTAATTAATTGCTTTGCCATTGATTGCCATAAGTTACCAGACACCAAGTGGGCATTAACTGGATTTTTCACCACCTTCAACCCAAACTGAATCAGAGATAAGATTCAGATTGCCCTGAGGCTTTGAGGCCAATAACCCCCTTTCTGGTACCAATTTCTATAGACACTGGTAAAGAATATAAATAGTATATAAATAGGCATATCCTTGGTTGTAAATACCTGAAACTGACTTTGGCTAATTGGTTCCAAAATCAGATTAATTTTTAGACTAATAGTAGTTTGAAGAACCAAAAGATTGCTGGAGAATCAGGCTCAGAAAATGCAGGAAGCAAGAGAGACTTAGCAGCCAAGGACAAAACCAAGGTTGAAATTCAGGAAGTCTGGTTAGGATGCCGCAACTGGTACCACAAACAATGGACACCATCCAAGAAGCTACTAGGCTTGACTAAGCCTAGCTTCTAAGTCCAAATCTTGTCTGGTCAGGAGGATAGAGGAGAAATATTTCTTTTGGACTCGTAAGCCCCACACAATGAAGTCCCTTCATATAGAAATGGTATTCTGAATAGTGGATATCCCTGAATAACTAATATTCACTACATTTTTATAAAAGTTAATACTCATAATATGTAAATAGTTATTCTAATACAGTTCTTTTCCTACAACCTCCTTTACTATTTCTATTGGGTAATTAACCAAGTTTAAAATTTGATATTAAAATAGTATTTAATACATACTCACTGCTTGTGTCACTTTAAATTTTAAACATACTAAAAACTGAGAACGTGTCAAAACTAGAGTTTATAGAAGATGCTAAATATTTACAACTTCCATTTGACAAAGCCTCAAACTTCATTACTTTCAAGCAATGGCTACTATTTTCTCAGTCCTTTAAGTAACTGTGTCTTATCCTCAGGTTTCAGTTCAGTTCAGTTCAGTTCAGTCGCTCAGTCGTGTCCAACTCTCCGCGACCCCATGAATCACAGCACTCCAGGCCTCCCTGTCCATCACCAACTCCCGGAGTTCACTCAAACTCATGTCCATAGAGTCGGTGATGCCATCCAGCCATCTCATTCTCTGTCGTCCCCATCTCCTCCCACCCCCAATTCCTCCTAGCATCAGACTCTTTTCCAGTGAGTCAACTCGACGCATGAGGTGACCAAAGTATTGGAGTCTCAGGTTTAGTTGGTGTGAATAAGTAAAGAAAAAATAAAGTGCCCATACCTTGAATCTATTTGTAACATTATAGAAGCAAATCTCTCATCACATTTTGTTATACATACTTGTGTATTTGTCTGTATTTCCTCTAGCCTACTTTATGAGCTATATCTGTGAAAGGATTATTTCATAACTGTATCTATAGTTGGGGTATAGTGAAAGAAAGTGAAAGTGTAGTCGCTCAGTGATGTCCGACTCTTTGCTGCCCCATGGACTGTAGCCCAGCAGACTCCTCCATCCACAGAATTTTCCAGGCAAATAGTTGGCATATAGGAGACAATCAATACATATTTGCTGAATTTGAATAATTGATAACTATTCTCCTTTGGAATATATTTGGATAGAACATGTCTCTAGTGAAGATATTATGGGGTGGAAAGAGATATCGTTTCTGGAAAAAATTGAAGAGAAATTCATTATTTATTTTTTTAAGGATTGTATATAAAATACAACCCACTATCTCAAATATTACAATCTAAAGAGTCAGACACGACTGAACTGAACTGAACAAAAGGCTGATGAATCATAAGTGCAGATTGCCCAAAAAAACTCAACAATATCAAAAGTGGAAACTTTTTAAAGGTATAATTGACATATAATATTAGTTTCAGGTGTATAGCATAATGATTCAATATTTGTATATATTGCAAAAGAATCACCACAATAAATCTAGCTAACATCCATCATCATATACAGCTAAAAGAATTTTTCTTGCAATGAGAACTTTTAAGTTCTATTCCCTTAAGCTTTCAAATACGCAAAATAATATTGCTAACTATGATCACCATGATGTACATTACATCCCCATGACTTATTTATTTTATAATGGAAGGTTTGTATCTTTTGATGCCCTTGACTTGTTTTGCCCACCCTTCACCACCCCTGGCAACCACCAATCTGTTCTCTGTATCTATAAGCTCAATTTTGTATTGTTTTGTTTTGGTTTTGGTTTTTAGATTTCACGCATAAGTGAGACCATATGATACTTCTCTTTCTCTGCCCAGCATACTTCATTTAGCGTAATGACCTCAAGTTCCATCTGTGTTGTCCCAAATGACGAGATGTGTTTCATTTTACAGGTGAATAAAATTACTCTGTATGCAGAGAGTTTGCACCATGTTTTCTTCACTCATTCATCATCATGAACACTTAGGTTGTTTATGTATTTTGGCTATTATAAAGAATGCTACAATGATCATGGAAGTACGTATATATCTCTGAGATACTATTTTTTATTTTTTTAGGTTAAATACCCAAAGTAGAATTGCTGGATCATATGGTAGCTTCATTTTTAATTTTTGAGCAACCTCCATACTGTCTCTCACCAACAGTGCACAAAAGTTCCCTTTTCTCCACATCCTCACTTACCCTTGGTATTTCCTGTCTTTTGAGTAATAGCCACTGTAATAGGCTAGGCATGAGGTGATAACTCGTCATAGATTTGATTTGCATTTCCCTAATGATTAGTGATGCTGAGCACCTTTTAATGTCATTTTGCCCATCAGTATGTTTTCTTTGGCAAATGTCTACTCAGGTTCTCTGCCCACTTTTAAATCAGACTATTTGGTGGGTTTTGTGTTTTATTTTGTTTTTTATTGTTATTTTGTGGGGTTTTTTTTTTGTCTGTTTGCATATGTGTATTTTGTTTGTTTTGCTACTGAAGTGAAACTTTAACACTAAAAATCTAGCCTTGATGTTTAAAAATAGGCCAGTGATTTAATTTTTCTATGAATTCTGTTTTCCTCATACCTGCAAAGGAAATAGGGATTAAAATCACTTGATATATCCATATTGTTACCAAAATTAATTTCAACTGTTTCTTTTACTCTTCCAATGTAGCTATTAGGAAATTTAAAATTACATGTGTGGCTCTCATTATATTTCTATTGGACATCACTGCTCTGGAGGATCAAACATGGTGTTTTGCACATAGTAGATTACTTCCAAATACAATACTTTGAAAGAAAGGTTAGTCTAGATGCTTATTAACTTCAGTTACATACACCTTCAATGTCTGTAGCTACATACTTTTCTGATGATCAAGTTTTCCTCTTGTACATATTTACTTATGCATGTCTGTATGTATATTAAGCATGCACAACACATGTTCATGAGTTAAGCCCATCATTTTCAGTCTATACACATGTAATAATATAGGATAATGCTAAGTGTTAGTAGTATTTGCTCTATAGACATATGGGTAATATCTGCCACTCAATAGGTCTCTGAGAGTTATTTTGTTTTTCTAAATATATTTAAGTTCCCTTATCTGTAAAATGGGCAAAATGATTTTACCTTCACCCTGGGATTGTTAGAATTAAATGAAATTATTCTCAACACAGTGGTTGAGAGCAAACACTTAATGAATTATAGCTAAGCAACTATAAAACCCAATGTATTCTATTATTGAAGTCTATTGTTCTAATCATCGGTTGTTTCAAAGCAGAAATATTTGGAGGATAAGCATTACATGAACTAAGAATAAGAGTATTTTATAAGGTAGAAATTATTCCCATCTATTGGTATCTTTAAGTCATCTCTTTGAGTAAGTTACAACAAGAAATTTTATTCTTTCCATACAGGACATTGAGTCAGGACATGGTCAGCTTATCAATCTGCATTTCCTGATGATATATCATATGATTTTGCCACTATATTTTAATGTCTTCTTTCCACAGATAAAATGTGCACCCTCTCAGGTTTGGAAAACTTTCCCTACTTGAATCAAAGTCTTTCTAATATTCCAAGATATATTTTCATTTTTATATGCCATACTTTCTTTTGACCAAGTCATACCCTAGACAGGAAAACATTTCACTCTTGACTTCCTGGCAGTCTTGACAGTTTTCTGGGGCCATAAGACCTTGGCAGAGTTGACACAAAGTTAAAGGTATTCAAGCAATGTTTTCTTAGGTTAAAGCAATAGAAATAAAAGCAAAAATAAACAATGGACATAGTCAAACATAAGCTTTTGCATAGCAAAGGAAATTATAAGGAGAATAAAAATACAACCTATGGACTGAGAGAAAATATGTGCAAACAATGTGACAGACAAAGGCTTGATTTTAAAAATATATAAACAACTCAAAACAAACAAAAAAAATGGACAGAAACCTAAATAGATATTCCTCCAAAGAATACATATAATTATTCTTTATATATATAATTATATATAATAAATACATATAATAATGGTCAATAAGAACATGACTGATACTCAGCATCACTAATTATTAGGTACTTGCAAACCAAAATCACAATGCAGAATCACCTCATATCAGTAAGAATGGCCATCATCAAAAACTCTACAAATAATAAATGCTGGAGAAGGTATGGGGAAAAGGGACCGCCCCCTGCCCATTGGTGGGAATGTAAATTGGTGCAGCCACCATGCAGAACAGTATGGAGGTTTGTTAAAACTAAAAATAGAGTTACCACATGACTTAGAAATCCCGCTCCTGGGCATATATTGGAAGGAAAACATTCTTCAAAAAGATACATGCAGAGCAGTGTTCAGACCAGCACTATTTAGAATAGTGAAGACAAGTAAGCAACCTAAATGCCTAAATGCCTATCCACAATTGAATGGATAAAGAAGATGCATGTGGCATACACACACACGTGCGCATGCAGAATGGAATACTACTCAGCCATTAAAAAGAGTGAAATAATGCCATTTGCAGCAACATGTTTGGGCCTAGAGGTTATTATACTAAGCACAGTAAGTCAGAGAAAGACAAATATCATATGATATTATTATTTGTGAAATATTTTTAAAAATTATAGAAATGAATTTAATTACATAACAGAAAGCGACTCACAGATTTTGAAAACAAATTTATGGTTACCAAAGGGGAAAGGTGAAGGCAGAAATAAATTAGGAATTTGGGAATAAAATATACACACTGCTATATATAAAATAAATAAGCAAGAGCAAAATGTATAGCACTAGGAACTATATCAATATTTTGTAATAACCTATATGGGAAAAGAATCTAAAAAAGAATATATAAAAATATATGTATAACTAAATCACTTTGCTATATACCAGAAGCTAGAACTACATTGTAAACCAGCTATGCTGCTAAGTCACTTCAGTCGTGTCCGACTCTGTGCGACCCCATAGACGGCAGCCAACCAGGCTCCCCCGTCCCTGGGATTCTCCAGGCAAGAACACTGGAGTGGGTTGCCATTTCCTTCTCCAATGTGTGAAATTTAAAAGTGAAAGTGAAGTCGCTCAGTCGTGTCTGACCCTTAATGACCCCATGGACTGCAGCCTACCAGGCTCCTCCATCCATGGGATTTTCCAGGCAAGAGTACTGGAGTGGGGTGCCATTGCCTTCTCCAAAATTGAGTAGCTATACTTCAGTTTAAAAAAAAGTTGAGGCATTCATTTAGGATATGGTCAGAAAAACATCTTACAAGTTCAGTTTCACTAAGGCAGAAATATTACCTGAACTTTAAAGTCTAAGGTAGGTGTGTTACAAAACAGCATGAGTTTAAAGGGTAGAAACAACACGCAACTTATCTTTCCTCTTTGATGTGTAATTGGAAAAAACAAACTCTGAGAAAACTTATGTAAAGAGGTGATACCAAAAACTCAACCTCTGTGCACTGGTGCTGAATCAAATCTCAGAAATAGAGTTTTGGGTGAAGTTGAAAATAGATTTGTTGCTTTGCCACTCAAAGGGGGACACAGCAGGCTCATATTCTCAAAACTGTGTATCCCAACCTGGGGAGGATTTGATGAGTTTTATAGTAATAGGCTTCCCTGAGGCTCAGCAGGTAAAGAATCTGCCTGCAATGCAGGAGATACAGGAGACTCAGGTTCAATCCCTGGATTGGGAAGATCCCCTGGAGGAGGAAATGGCAACCCACCCCAGTACTGGAGAATCCCATTTTATAGCAATGGTGCAAGGGTAGGGTTGCTGATAAGCATCAGTGAGTGTGCTGGGCCTGCACATCCTCTGTCGTCCCCTACTCCTCCTGCTTTCAATCTTTCCCAGCATCAGGGTCTTTTCCAATGAGTCAGTTCTTTGCATCAGGTGGCCAAAGTATTGGAGCTTCATCTTCAGCATCAGTCCTTCCAGAGAATATTCAGGACTTATTTCCTTTAAGATGGACTGGTTTGATCAAGTAGTTAACATCATCCATTTGTTGGGGATTTTAGTTCTGCAGAAGAGACCCCCTCCCAAGGCTACACAAGTTTTTCTCGACTGCTCTTCCCTTTTACCTGCATCCCCTCCCTTCTCTAATTAGCAATTATTTGAACCTGCCCCTTGGAACTCTGGGAAGGTCATGGAGTCTGACGCTTACTTCCTTCAAACAAGAAACGGGGACACAGAAAGGCTTCTATGCCCAGGAGCCCTACAGGGTCCTGCTCAGTTTCAAAGGGAAAGTATTTTAACAAAAAGCCCAGGAAATGTGCCAAATAAATATATAAATACAAATGGGCTCTAGTAGTTGTGTTTCAGTAATGTACTGAATGTTCAGTATGTAATGTACTAATAATCCATGACATAGAAGTTATGCCATAGTCTCGAAAGCTCTTCCACACATTTCTACCTCTGCAGGCTCTCCTTCATTGACACCATTCTCTTCTTTCCATTACTACTGATTCCATTTTAGAAGCCCATCATCCCTTCCCTGAACTGTATAATTCAAAATGCTTGTATCAAATTCTATTCAGGGCTCAATGATGGCACAGTGGGAGGTACAGATAAGAGTAGATGACTATTGCCTCCAAAGAATTCAGAGTCAATAGGGAGATACACAGAATCAACTACTAATGATATAAAGTCAGATTGGGACTAAAGTAAAATTATAACCAAAATGCGGAGCCCTGTACCAGGGTCACAGGACAAAAATCTCCGGAACTGACTGAGCCCCACAGCAATTGTTGCTGTGAACCTCCAGATCTAAACTGGCCAGTTTCCTGACCCAATATTAGGCAGAATACTAACCCTGCTACCCACCCTATAACATCCTAACCAGTCATCTAATGTGACCATTCTAGTAGGAATTTTCTGTCTTGAGGTTATAACAATTGGCTACCAGCCTGTAAAAGGTTTCAGCTCTCCCTTGAGCCAACCCTCCCCCATTCTAACAGTGCCTCCCACTGTAATAAACTTATATTCTCTTTTCATTCTGCCTCATGTCTCAAAATTCTTTTCCACCCTGCACACAGAGCACAACAAAACGGACTATGGAAGAATGGTAGAGAAAAGGACTGTTCTGCTTGGGGAAATTTGGGAAAACTTCACACAGGTTTGAATTGGGCTTTAACTATTTTGAACCAGGCCTTGACAGCTACAATAGCCTCCAAACTAGTACTTTCACTTGCCAGCCTCTATCACCTTGCCAAATTGCCCATTACATTGCTACAGAAATAACTTTCTTAAATCAAAATCAACATATGCCCCCTTACCTTCTTAAAAGTTTTCTATCACTGTCTACAGCCCACAGCTAAAAAACTAAGGGGAAGCACTTCAGCATGGAGTTGGGTTTCCACCTACCATCTTGGTTTCCTCTGGAGTGAATAGTTGCTTACATACAGCTCCAGGCTGTATCCATCACGGCGAATCACCCTCAAACTGCAGGCAACTGGCTCCCCCAAGGATACACCACTTCCAGGAGATTCTCAGCTGCTAATAATCGACTGATGCCAAGATACAAAGGTCAGTCCCAATTACTTCATTTAAGCCCATGAATAAAAGAGCTGCCCAGCTCCAAAGGCTTTCCGTAGACTCGACCAAGTCCTCAGTGCAGATGCATCACAGGTTAGTTCTCTTTCTTTTCTTTTTATTTCTAAGGCACTACCCTATAAATCTGTATACAACTTTCCATCTCAAAACGTGTTTCCAGGGAGTTCATTTAAGAAATGCCGCAAAGAACCAAGACCAGAGGGAAAAACGCTTCCTGGACTGTAAGCTCTGGAGTAGGCCTGCCTATGCCCAAATCCTTTCTAAATTACTCTGTTCAGAATGAATTATTTCTTTCTGTACACATTATGTGTCCTCTAGCTCAGCATTTCTTTATCCTACTTAAATTACTGTGAGTTAATATATTTGCCTTCCTTTTGGCCAAAGCCTATTATTTATTTCTCCTTACCTAGTAATAGGAGGGTATAAGGTACTTCATTTCTAAACAAAAATTTAGGGATTCAATAAGTAAACATCATACATAGCTTTACACACATTTCTGAAACTGCTAGAAATAAACTTTATACCTGTTTCCCTGTGCTTAGCTTTTATCACTCACTTCTCTGGGTATCTCTCTGATGCCTTGGCCTAAGAATGAGGTGGTGGTGGTTGCTGAGTTGCTAAGTCGTGTCCGACTCTTTGTGACCCATGAACTGTAGCCTGCTAGGCTCCTCTGTCCATGGGATTTCCCAGGCGAGAATACTGGAGTGGGTTGCCATCTCTTTCTCCAGGGGATCTTCTCAACCCAGGAACCGAACCCATGTTTCCAGCATTGGCAGGTGGATAGTTTACTGCTGAGTCACCAGGGAAGCCTAAGAACTGGGTATCTTCCCTTTATTTTTCCGGTATTGAAGTTTGCTTTTAAGATAAGGCCTGGATTTTTTTTATTAAAGGCTTACAAGGCCTTTCAAGACCTGAAAAAATGCTTTTCTTGACCTCACACTCTCTAATCTCAAAATCTAGCCTCATAGGACTATTCGCCGTGTGCTGAAGACCTATACTTTCCTGCCTCGGTAAACGAGCTCACACTGGTTCCTCTGTCAGGAATCCTCTCCTGAAATGTTAGAAATCCTTCATGAAGAACCTGGCTCAAATGGCGCCTCTCCTCATGAAGCTAATCCTGATGATACCAAGGAGAATTAATAATTTCCTTCTATATATTCTCATTTCCTCTGTCACATTCAACACATAGTAAGTTGCTCACCAAGCACAGCATTACCTGTGCTACAGAATAATGCCTATATTCATACAGTGCATAATCAAACTCAGAAATTTCTGATTAGTAAATAGGATGATGGCTGTGCTTTCTCTTGGGCTCTGCTTCCTCCTTCTGTAATGTCCTGTCTACATTTCTATTAGTGCTCTTATCACGAAGCTTAGTCATTGCTTAATTTATGACCCATCTTCTTCATTAAACTGTCAGCACCTGAGGCAGGATCCTCTCTCTTTGGTTTTAAAGTGTTTGGCCCATAGCAAAGGCTCATAATTTCTTGGTAAATATCTGTCAGCCCCACCAAACTGTGAGGCCACGTAATGTGCCTGCTTTCTTCATGGCCGTATCCCAAGAATCTCACATAATGCTCAGAACATGGCAGACGAGTCACACATGTTTGTCTAAGGGATGCATAAATCATAGCTTTTTGTCAATTTTCTGTGTTTTAGATATTGTTCACATTTAATTCTCTTTTCTACTTGGAAAACTACTTACATGCAAGAATTGTGACTTCTTTAAATTTCCTACCCTGAATATATTATAGGCTTTTAATACAGAAGTGTTCAATTAAAGAGTGTTGGTTTTCTACACAAAACCAATCAATGTCCAAAGATTATAGTATAACTCTTAAACAGAATTAAATTTTAATAAGATTTTCAGACTTGGCAAGCTAATGATTTGAGGCAGAGAAAAAGAAGACTTTAATATTATCACTTAGGGACTTCCCTGGTGGTCCAGTGGTTAAGACATCACCTTCCAATACGGGGAGGGGGGAGGGGTACAGGTTCAATCTCTGGTAGGGGAGCTAAGAGCCTACATACCTCATGGCCAAAAAATCAAAACATAAAACAGAGGCAATAAATTCAATTTATTTGAATTGAAGATAACAATTTCAATAAAGGTAGGTAACAAATTCAATAAAGACTTTAAAATTGTTCATATAAAAAATTCTTTAAAAAATACTATCAGTCTTGTATGAAACATTTATTGGGTAACTAAAATGATTTTCTGAAATAAAAGGGTTTATTAATGCTGATTAAAAGAGTTTCACAATCAGACCAAACTAAATTGGCAAGAAGGGAGAAAAGAATCACACAATTCATGGTATAATGAAAATCATATTTTTCCCTCTAATTATTTGGTTGTTTTTTATGACTTAACTGATTTCTCAGAAAATTGCAAACAAGAGATGACTCTTCTCATTCTAGTGTTCTTTTTTCTCCCTACTATTGAAAACCCTCTTCCTGTGAGACAACCCAAGCATACATCATCTAAGACTTTTTTCAGACTATGCAAATATCTGTGGTTGTGTCTACACAGCATCAAAAGAATGAAATAAGCAAGTGAAAAAATCACTTAATTTAGAAAAGTCAAGTTCAAAGCAGAGATAATTGCCTTAATTTTTTTATAATAGGACCAATCTTTATTATTTTTTATTAATTTATTTATTTTAATTGGAGGCTAACTACTTTACATTATTGTATTGGTTTTGCCATACATTGACATGAATCCACCCCAGGTGTACATGTGTCCCCATCTTGAACCCCCTCCCACCTCTCTCCCTATCCCATCCCTTCCTCATTTTGAAAAGCAAGATCCAAACTTTTATCCTTTAGCTGTTCAAGGCATGTTGTCCATATTACACAGCATCTACTAAAACAAAGAAGAAAATTCAATGACCATAAAACACTGCAAAGAGTGCACATTCTCTTGGGCTCTGCTCAGTTGTTTAATGCTCTGTATTTACCTCTGCTGGGGCTTCCCTAGTGGCTCAGAGGTGAAGAATGCGCCTACCAATGCAGAAGACGTGGGTTCCATCCCTGGGTTGGGAAGATCCCCTGGAGAAGGAAATGGCAACCCACTCCAGTATTCTTGCCTCGAGACTCCCGTGAAGAAGGAAACCTAGCAAGCTACAGTCCATAGGGTCTCAGAAAGAGTCAGACACGATTTAGCCAGTCAACAACAGTATACCTCTACTAGTATTATCATATATTTAGTAAAGGTTTGTCTCTGAAGAAGAACATGAAGTTCTTCATGTTCCTTGAAGACATGAACTGTCTTGTACATTTTTATCTTCTGTATCACTATCCTAAGTGCTTAGTCTATAAGAATAACTTAATAAATAATGGTTTGTTCTGGTGATATCTGGTGATACGTTTGGATCATGAGGATAGATTTTGATTAGTAATTTAAACCATGTTAGTTCTGCTGAAGCACATGCAGCTGAATACTACTAGGCTGTTACTGTTAAAATATTATCATTATGTTGTCAGATTGCTTAAAAATAAGGTGAAGAGTTTTAAATATATGACAGTCAAATGAAGACCCAGTATGCAGCTCTTAACCCAAAGTGTCTTCTAAGCCCAAGAAGCTATAATCAGCCTTTATGAAGAGTCCTCATTATCAAGTGAGACAGTTTTAAGACTACATAAAGTCTATTACACTTTTAGCTCTGATACAGGGTATACTATAATAAGTGACCCCTTGTATGTCAGAACTGTAATATGTCTCTGAACTTTGAAGTCCATCAAAGAGATCCTATAAATAAGAACCAGATAATTATGAATCTTTTAATTGGTTTTGTGATGTTTGTGACTACTTGTCAATATGAACTCTCCCTCTTGTTTTTTATGCTGGGTAGGCCATCTAGTGAAGGCCAAGGACCAGGACAGGAGTGATGAGTAGATAGGTCTAAGGGCACAGAACTGGTATGGTTTACAGAATAATCTACCCTCTAAGCAACCTATATGTATACATTATTTAATTCACAAAACAGGTCTATGACATAGGGCACTATTATTGTTCTCATTTTACAGATGAGAAAATTGAAGGACACAGTTCAAGGAACTTGACCAAGGTGACACAAACCATAGTACCAAAGCCTGGATCCAAGTGCTGATAGGCTGGCTTTCTGATTTTTTGCTATCTTCTGGGGCTTAGCAGAATGTCTGAATGTAACTGGTGCTCAGTGAATGGAAGGAAGAAACCATGGATAGATGGATGAATGGATGGGTAGATAGATGTTCTGATGATGTGTGGAAGCTAGAAATTCCTGTAAATAATGCTCTCTATCAAGTCAGAAAAAACATGATTTTGGATTTCTTAAAAGAGTATTTTGCTTCATCAAATTATAAGTCAGTCAGAGGCAGGTATTATTTTACTAGGAAGAGAAGGAGTCAATATCAAGAAGTAAGATAGCAGGAATCAGGGTTGGAATTAGTAGACTATAGAATACAAAATTCACAAAGTGCCCTACAAGAAGATACAAATATGAAGTTCAGCTTTGAGAATGTTATAATCAAAATATAGACAAAAGAATCAGGGAAAAGTTTAAGTATAGGCTTTTTGTTGTTGTTGTTTAAACTAGAAAAGGAAAAGCTTCTAAGAATTTAGTTTGTTTAGAAATTTCTTTCTAGGATCGCTTTTTTTTTTCACTTCATAAAGGACTGACAGGGCAAGGAAATATATGTCTGATGTCAACCCACATCACCTAACTAGCTTAAAAGCTAGTTTTGAATGTCTTTAAAACAAAAATTTCAAAGAATTTAAAAACTGGCAAAACTCATCTGGCAATTGGAAAATTGGTATGTTTTTCTGTATATTGATTTATATATATTATGCTTATAAAGGCAATGGTTAAAAAATTCATTTCATAATATTCATAAGCTCACATGGTCATTCATGTAAAAAATAATTTGTATTAATTTTTTTGTTTCCTTAATATTCATGAGTGATCTGGCTTTGCAAATTCTTCTAATCCACAGGCAATTACTATGTTTGAAGTCTTGCTGTGTAGACACATTATGGTATGTGGGTTTTTCACACTGGAGGGAAATTATACAAGTGGAAGACTGTGACCAAGATTTGAACAGTTATATGACCCAAACCAAATGCTAGAGAACTGTATAAATTTCCAGAGTGGAAGCAAAAGACAAATGCCAGATTCCAACCACACATGGTTGTGAAAATTTTCAAAGGAAAATTCCAAGAAGCCAAAATTCTACTGTTCCCTTTGTAGTTGTTTGAAAATAAAGCAACCAGCTGGGATCCCTTTATTTGCACATCTGAAAGTATGCAGCAGTGTGGCAAATGGTTTTCTGAAATGAATAAATAAGGTCCTTTTTGGAATCACTGATTTACAGACTTTGAAGAGTTCTTAGGATATCATCCTATTTCAAGTAAAATTTCACTTTAGCCATTTTAGAGGAAAGAAATCCTGTTTTAAAAGAAATCCAAAGAGGTATAAAGTACTCTTTAGAGCACGTCAGAAATGTCTCCAGAATGATAAATGTGACTTCTTGAGTGTCAACTTTCAGATATCGTGTTAAGCATTTGCACATTTATTCAATGATATCTCAAGGATGATGCTGTCACCATTTTACAGGCTAGAACACGAGTCTTAGAGGATCTAAGCAATTTGCCACCTCAAACCTGCCAATTATTAGGGGCCAGAGTTCCAAACCAGTTACATCTGGTTTCACAGTTAGAGCTTTTTCCCCCCACATTACCACTGACCTTCACTCATTAGATGGACCCCAAATTCATCATGTTGCATTTTAGATGCTCCTCTACTATCATCAAAATGGCAGGAGAATATATTTTGTGTATTGTCACATCTACATTATATAATTTAGCCTCATTTGAACAGAACGTTCCTTCTGACGTGTAAGCAAATTAAGAGAACCAACTGATATCTACAATCTTAGTGGTGGTTTCTAACTAATGTAAAATGAGCCTGAAAGTTGAAACTCAGCAGTAAAAGATAAAAATCTTCCATATTTACTCTGAGAGCTTCATTTTAATCTTCCATTTGATTTTGTATCATATAATGAGTGTTTTTGGTGAACTGGGTAATTGTTCTCATTTCTTCACTCACCCGTGTGTGATCTTTATGGTGTTAGAATAGGGAGAGAATATGCCCTCCACACACACACACACGCAATTGGTGTTGGGTTTTACTGTATGAATAGCTTTAGCCAGTGGAATGCAAGTGACCATGACTATAGTAACGGCCATAAATGTGTTTGGTTTGGTTTGACTCCTTTATACTCTTGTGATCTGCCATGAAAAGAAAATGCCCAAAGTAATCTCTGATCCAAGAAGAATATGAAGACGTACAGGGCTAAGCTACTGAATTTGTGGGCTTTTACACAACATCCTTATGGCAGTGGCTACCTATGTGTTCATAATGTAATCTAGCTGGTTGCATTGCTCAGGGACACTGGTACCACTGGACAAGCCACAAGTAGTCCCATTTACACAAGGACCCATAGAATAAAATTTTGAAAGGATGGGAAATAACTGATTTTCTTGCTCCCGAAAACTCAAGAAAAATGAAGGCTTGCACATAAGGGAATGGCAGGTGCTAACTTAGAAGGCACCGTGAAGGTCAAGATATATTGAGGCAGGAGTGAGTTGTCAGGAGACAGTGGTCACAACAGAATCACTGAAATAAGACAAGAAACTCCTAAGTACTGCACAGGAGGAGAGCTGGAACAGCCACAGGTTATGATAGGAAAGGACTGTACAAGCTACATTTGGAGTCCCACAATAATTTAACCAAAGATAAAATTATCACACTGATTATAGCACAGTCCTTAGGTGTTAGTTCCCTGGTTGCTGTGGCCTACAGAAAGGAGAAATACAGATCGAAGATGAAAGACACATCAAGATACAGAGAATAGCAACAGCATTCTTTTTCAGCCTAAAGGAACATTAGAGATCCACATGCTAATTTCATAGGTGGGTAAAATAAATCCAAGGAAATTAGGCAAATTGTCCAAATATTTTCAGGGTCCTGATACAAAGATAGACTGAACCCAATAAGCTGATTATTCGGTCCAGTTCTCCTATTACTCCTCATGAGTAAGTAGGTATTTCAAGACCTGACAATTGTTTGTACTATGTGAGCTGGTGATGGACAAGGAGGCCTGGCATGCTGTGATTCATGGGGTCGCAAAGAGTCGGACACGACTGAGCAACTGAACTGAAAGTTTGTGTTCAGTTAGAAATAGCGTTCAGTTAGAGATCATGTTAGTGAATTCAATTTCCATGGTATTAATGAAATTTCATGGTATCAGTGAAATTTAGGAAGACCAAATGGGGTGAAAATATCAGTCACCTTCAAAATTATTACCTACATTACTAAATCTTCATTCTCAATTGTTTCTTAAAACTCTGTTATTTTGAACAATAAATATTTTAGATTATTTTATAAATAAGGATATATATATGTACCTATTGTGAAGCTAATTGGATTCCTTCCCAACCTCTCTGCTATTCTGAATTTTGTGTTTTTATGCCTTTTTATACTTTTATTGCACATGTAATGTGAACCAATACTTAATAGTGCTTGCCTTTGAACTTCACAGAAGTGATATCATACTGTACACAATCTTCTAAAACTCCTTTTCATTTCTGTTAATAAATGGTTATTGGTGGCACAGTGGTAAAGAATCTGCCAGTGTAGGAGATGCAAGAGATGTGAGTTCGATCCCTGGGTAGAGAAGATCCCTTGGAGAAGAAAATGGCAACCTATTTCAGTATTCTTGCATGGAGAATCCCATGGACAGAGGAGCCTGGAAGGCTACAATCCATTGGGTCACAAAGAGTTGGACACAACTAAATGACTGAACAAACGTATTTAATCGTTTTCGTGTTCTATGTGCGGTTGTGGTTCTTTGATTTTTAACCACTGTATACAATTGTATTGTGGGAAATAAAGTGAAAGTGTTAGTTGCTCATTGGTGTCCAGCTCTTTGTGATCCTATGGACTGTAACCCACCAAGCTCCTCTGTCTATGGAATTCTCAAGGCAAGAATACTGGAGTGTGTTGCCATTTCCTTCTCCAGGGAATCTTCCTGAACCAGGGATTGAAGCTGGGTCTCCTTTATTCTCCCATCTTTGAATAGTTGTGTTTAGTTATGTTCTGTCCAGTCATACTCTCATACACTTCTCTTGGTGAACATAAATGAGAGTTTCTCAGATTTATACAAATATAAAGTTGCAGAACATGCAAAAAAGTATATTCCACGTGGTTGCACCAATACAGTCTCCAGCAGTATGTAAGAATTCAAAACACCTGACATCATTTGACTTACTAAACTTTTAGCAATTGTATCTCATGTGGATTTTATTTGCATTTTCCTGATTTTTAATCAGATTAGGCATATTTTCATAAGCTTTTTTTCCCTATGTTTTATGTTTTTCTTTTGTTGAAGGTCTGTTGATATCTTTTGATCATTTCACTATTGGGAATATTTTTTAATTTTTAGTAATCTGTAGCATTTCTCTAGTCTTGAGGCAAATTCACTGTTATATTTCTTTAAAATATGTTCTTTAGATTTTGCTTTGCTTTCACTCTTTTCATGATGTAGTTTGATAAAAAGTTATTAATTTTAAAGCAGCTAAATTTCTCAATCTTTTCTCCATTTTTAGAGATTATTGCATCTTATTTAAAAATCCTTCCATATCCTGAGCTCCTGATAGTCAACTTTATGTTACCCTCTAAATATTAGAAATTTTCCTTTCCTATTTTAAATTTTTAATCCATTTGGAAATGATTTTCTGTAAACAGTGCAGTCAGTTCCTCTGCATAGATAACCAAATGCTTCAGCACCATATATTGAGCATGCATAGCTGCACTCAATATGCTAGCAAATTTGGAAAACTCAGCAGTGGCCACAGGTCTGGGAAAGGTCAGTCTTCATCCCAATCCCAAAGAAAGGCAATGCCAAAGAATGCTCAAACTACCGCACAGTTGCACTCATCTCACACGCTAGTAAAGTCATGCTCAAAATTCTCCAAGTCAGGCTTCAGCAATACATGAACAGTGAACTTCCAGATGTTCAAACTGGTTTTAGAAAAGGCAGAAGAACCAGAGATCAAATTGCCAACATCTGCTGGATCATCGAAAAAGCAAGAGAGTTCCATAAAAACATCTATTTCTGCTTCATTGACTATGTCAAAGCCTTTGACTGTGTGGATCACAATAAACTGTGGAACATTCTAAAAGAGATGGGAATACCAGACCACCTGACCTGCCTCTTGAGAAACCTGTATGCAGGTCAGGAAGCAACAGTTAGAACTGGACATGGAACAGACTGGTTCCAAATAGGAAAAGGAGTACATCAAGGTTGTATATTGTCACCCTGTTTATTTAACTTCTATGCAGAGTACATCATGAGGAATGCTGGGCTGGAAGAAGCACAAGCTGGAATCAAGATTGCCTGTAGAAATATCAATAACAGATATGCAGATGACACCACCCTTATGGCAGAAAGTGAAGAGGAACTCAAAGGCCTCTTGATGAAAGTGAAAGAGGAGAGTGAAAAGGTTGGCTTGAAGCTCAATATTCAGAAAACAAAGATCATGGCATCTGGTCCCATCACTTCATGGCAAATAGATGAGGAAACAGTGGAAACAGTGTCAGACTTTATTTTTTGGACTCCAAAATGACTGTGGATGCTGATTGCAGCCATGAAATTAAAAGACACTTACTCCTTGGAAGGAAAGTTGTGATCAACCTAGATAGCATATTAAAAAGCAGAGACATTACTTTGCCAACCAAGGTCCGTCTAGTCAAGGCTATGGTTTTTCCCGTGGTCATGTATGGATGTGAGAGTTGGACTCTGAAGAAAGCTGATCGCCAAAGAATTGGTGCTTTTGAACTGTGGTGTTGGAGAAGACTCTTGAGAGTCCCTTGGACTGCAAGGAGATCCAACCAGTCCATTCTAAAGGACATCAGTCCTGGGTGTTTATTGGAAGGACTGATGCGAAAGCTGAAACTCCAATACTTTGGCCACCTCATGCGAAGAGTTGACTCACTGGAAAAGACTCTGATGCTGGGAGGGATTGGGGGCAGGAGGAGAAGGGAATGACAGAGAATGAGATGGCTGGATGGCATCACCAACTTGATGGACAGGAGTCTGAATGAATTCCAGGAGTTGGTGATGGACAGAGAGGCCTGGCATGCTGCGATTCATGGGGTCACAAGGAGTCAGACACGACTGAGCGACTGAACTGAACTGAACTTTCCTCAGTGATCTGTAAAGACATTTCTATGAAATAGCAAATTACCATAAATTTATGGGTCTGTCTCTCATCTCTATACACTGTTCCATTGCTCAATGTTTCTATCACTGTATTAAAACCAAACTCTTAATTATCATTACTTTTAAAATGCCTCATTTTCTGGTGAGAAAATTATCATTATTTTTGCTTTTCTTCAGAAATGGCTTAGCTGACTTTTGACTCTGCTCTTCCATATATTTTCTGATAAATATATGAAGCATTTTAAATTTTTTTAAACAAATATTTTTATTGAATTGCATTGTAACTAAAGATAAATTTTCAGAAAATTGACACTTTGGTGACATTGGTCTTTCTATTCATTGACAAGGTTTCACCCTTCCTTTGATTTAGATCTCTTTAATGTCTGTCATAGAAATGTATAACTGTCTCCACAAAAGCCTGAAGTATGCATTTTTTGGTTTATTCCTGGATCTATATTTAGTTCTATGGTGAATATAAATTACATTTCCTATTTGTTACAAATGCAGCTTACTTTTGTACATAGATCTTACTGCATGATGCCAGCATTTTAAACTTCTTTATGAATTCTAATAGCTTGTCTGCAGATATACTGGGGGTTTTTCAAGTTGACAGTACCATGATCTGGAAATGAAAGTTTTGTACCTATCGTCCAATATCTATATACTTTATACTTCTTTCTTTCTGTTTGTTTACCAAATGGCAAAGTACATGGTATATCCAGATTTGCAAGTAGACAGACTTCCCACATCTTGAGAGACCATTCTGGGGGCTTAGTATCAAAAGAATCAGGTTTAGGCAGAAGGGTGTACCGATTTTGCATTCTACTCTCAGCGTATAAATCTGCTTGGAAGCTGAATGGCCTAAGTAATTGTCTAGCCAGAGACCTCCCCATGGGACCTAGATCTCATCCAGATGTTTGCAATTAAAAGAATGGTCACGATAACCCTGTATATGAGACAACAAAAGAGACATAGATGTATAGAACAGTCTTTTGGACTCTGTGGAAAGGGCAAGGGTGGGATGATTTGGGAGAATGGCATTGAAACATGTATATTATATGTGAAATGAATCGCCAGTCCGGGTTCGATGCATGATACAGGATGCTCAGGGCTGGTGCACTGGGATGAACCAGAGGGGATGGTATAGGGAGGGAGGTGGGAGGGGAGTACAAGGTGGGGAACTCACGTACACCCAGGGCGGATTCATGTCAATGTATGGCAAAACCAATACAATATTGTAAAGTAATTAGCCTCCAATTAAAATAAATAAATTTTTTAAAAAGTAAAAAAAAATGTGTTACAAAAGCTGCAAAGCTCTATTATGATAATTCTCATTCATGCCTTCACTTAAACCTTATGCAGAAGGTCTTAAAAATGTTAATACAAGGGCATTATCTCAGAAAAATTAAATCAGAATCTCTGGTAGTGGGACCTAGGGATTAGTGGGGTTTTTTTAATTTAAAAAAACAAGCAAACACAGTTCACCCATTTCTCCCACCTCCAAGTTTTGGCAGTTACCAATCAGTTCTGGATCTATGAGCTTGATTTGGTTATTTATTTATAGATTCCACATATGAGATCATACAGTATTTGTCTTTCTCTGCTTGACATATTTCAAGTAGTATAACACCCTCAAGGTTCATTGATGCTTTGGCAAATTCATTTCATTTTTCATTTCACTTTGTATAAACTTAGGTATCATTTTTTATAGCCAAATAATACTTCATTGTGTGTATGAGTATCTATCATAACATTTTTATCCACTCATCCATCAATGGATACTTAAGTTGCTTCCATATCTTGTGTGTTGTAAAAAATACTTCAGTGAACATGGGGGTTCAGTTCAGTTCAGTTGCTCAGTCGTGTCCTACTCTTTGCGACCCCATGAATCGCAGCATGCCAGGCCTCCCTGTCCATCACCAACTCCCGGAGTTCATTCAGACTCCTGTCCGTCGAGTTGGTGATGCCATCCAGTCATCTCATTCTCTGTCATTCCCTGCTCCTCCTGCCCCCAATCCCTCCCAGCATCAGAGTCTTTTCCAGTGAGTCAACTCTTTGCATGAGGTGGCCAAAGTATTGGAGTTTCAGCTTTCGCATCAGTCCTTCCAATAAACACCCAGGACTGATCTCCTTTAGAATGGACTGGTTGGATCTCCTTGCAGTCCAAGGGACTCTCAAGAGTCTTCTCCAACACCACAGTTCAAAAGCACCAATTCTTTGGCGATCAGCTTTCTTCAGAGTCCAACTCTCACATCCATACATGACCATGGGAAAAACCATAGCCTTGACTAGACAGACCTTGGTTGGCAAAGTACTGTCTCTGCTTTTTAATATGCTATCTAGGTTGGTCATAACTTTCCTTCCAAGGAATAAGCGTCTTTAATTTCATGACCGCAATCAGCATCCGAAGTGATTTTGGAGCCCCAAAAAATAAAGTCTGACACTGTTTCCACTGTTTTTCCATCTATTTCCCATGAAGTGATAGGACCAGATGCCATGATCTTTGTTTTCTGAATGTTGAGCTTCAAGCCAACCTTTTCACTCTCCTCTTTCACTTTCATCAAGAGGCTTTTGAGTTCCTCTTCACTTTCTGCCATAACGGTGGCGTCATCTGCATATCTGAGGTTATTGATACTTCTCCTAGCAATCTTAAGTCCAGCTTGTGCTTTTTCCAGCCCAGCATTCCTCATGATGTACTCTGCATAGAAGTTAAATAAACAGGGTGACAATATACAACCTTGACGTATTCCTTTTCTCATTTGGAACCAGTCTGTTGTTCCATGTCCAGTTCTAACTGTTGCTTCCTGACCTGCATATAGGTTTCTCAAGAGGCAGGTCAGGTGGTCTGGGATTCCCATCTCTTTCAGAATGTTCCACAGTTTATTGTGAGCCACACAGTCAAAGGCTTTGGTATAGCCAATAAATCAGAAATAGATGTTTTTCTGGAACTCTCTTGCTTTCTCCATGATCCAGCAGACATTGGCAATTTGATCTCTGGTGCCTCTGCCTTTTCTAAAACCAGCTTGAACATCTGGAAGTTCACGGCTCACATACTGCTGAAGCCTGGCTTGGAGAATTTTGAGCATGGCTTTACTAGCGTGTGAGATGAGTGCAATTGTGCATTGGTTTGAGCATTCTTTGGCATTGCCTTTCTTTGGGATTGGAATGAAAACTGACCTTTCCCAGTCTTGTGGCCACTGCTGAGTTTTCCAAATTTGCTGGCATATTGACTGCAGCACTTTCACAGCATCTTCTTTCAGGATTTTAAATAGCTCAACTGGAAATCCATCACCTCCACTAGTTTTGTTCATAGTGATGCTTTCTAAGGCCCGCTTGACTTCACATTCCAAGATGTCTGGCTCTAGGTGAGTGATCACACCATCGTGATTATCTTGGTCGTGAAGATCTTTTTTGTACAATTCTTCTGTGTATTCTTGCCACATCTTCTTAATATCTCCTGATTCTGTTAGGTCCGTACAAGATTCTGTTAGGTCTGTACTTTATTGAGCCCATCTTTGCATGAAATGTTCCCTTGGTATCTCTAATTTTCTTGAAGAGATCTCTAGTCTTTCCCATTCTGTTTTATTCCTCTATTTCTTTGCATTGATCACTGAGGAAGGCTTTGTTATCTCTCCTTGCTATTCTTTGGAACTCTGCATTCAGATGCTTATATCTTTCCTTTTCTCCTTTGCTTATGGATGGAATTTCGTGACGTTGTACCGGAGACAGGGATCAAGACCATCCCCATGGAAATGAAATGCAAAAAAGCAAAATGGCTGTCTCGGTAAGCCTTACAAATAGCTGTGAAAAGAAAAGAAGCGAGACCAGCTGCCAGTCACTGAAGTGAGTCTATGTTGGATGCTCAGCTCAGTCAAGTAAGAAAATAACTGCAGGGAATAGGACGGCGAGACCACTCTCTCCTCCACAAATTCATCAAAAGAACATTTGAACGCGGAGTAAAGTCCACAAAACAACTTCTGAATGCTGGCAGAGGACGTCAGGCACCCAGAAAAGCAGCCCATTGTCTTCGAAAGGAGGTAGGAAAAAACATAAAAGATAAAAAGCGAGACAAAAGAAGTAAGGACGGAGCTCCGTCCCGGGAAGGGAGGCTTTAAAAAGAGAGAAGTTTCCAAACACCAGGAAACATTCTCACTGGCGAATCTGTGGCGAGCCTTGGAAGCTCAGAGGGCCACATAACCCTCTTTTTTTTTTAAGATTTTTTTAAAACCCACAGACTACCCACCAAACGGTAACTCCCAGCGGAGAAGCAGTGCAAATGCCTGCATACGCCATTAGCAAGTGGGGGCTGGGCAGGGAGGAGCCGGCTGAACTGCTTAGAGAGAGGACTGGGCTTGAATGCCGCGAGAACAATTTGAGAGAACTGGGGAGAGCAAAGCAGACTGTGGGATAGTTTCCCCACGAAAAGGCAGAAAGCTCTAACCTACGACTCGGCCAGCCTCGCTCACAGAATAAAGGACTGAGCAGAGCGAGCCGGCTGCGGTCGGCCCATCCCCCATCCCCCACCGAGACAGGCAGGGAGCGCAGCCAGAGCCGGAGCGGGCAACTGCGGCCCCAGAAAGGCATCTGATACAAACTGCACACAGGCTTGTTGCTAATCAGGACTTCTTGGGCTCGGGCCGGTCGATATCCCCCTGAGAAGGTGCGCCGGTTGTACACCCAGAAAACTGAGTGGCGGGGACTGGGGAGGCGATAAGTCGCAGAGACAGCACTGGCCAAACACCTGGTCCCCTGAACTGCTCGGACCAGGGAAGGCACAAAACGCAGGCCCAACCAAGTCTGCGCCTTTGTGGAGTACCTGAGAACCTGAACTTGAGCCGCTCAGACCTGGGAAGTGCATACAACCCGGCGCCGGCCTCGGACAGTTCCCGGCAGAGCAACCTAGAGCCTGTGCAGTGTAGACTGGGACAGCATACGTGCTGTGAGCGGGGGCAAACCCAGTGTGGCCGAGACGCTGCAAGCACTCCCCACAGACGCCAGAGATATTCGTCTGCAGCGTTCCTCCCTTCCCAGAACAGGACTGAACAACTGAGCCTTAAAAAGTGTCCACCCACCCCCTAGTATCAGGGCGGAAATTAGACACTGACGAGACCAGCAAACAGAAGCTAAAACAGAGGGAACCACCTTGGAAATGACAGATAGAGACGTCTAGACGCTGCTCCAAGAATAAGACCAAAAACCAGAGGCAAGAGGCTTAAGCCCGAATCCTGAGAACACCAGAGAACTCCTGACTCCAGGGAACATTAATCGATAGGAGCTCATCATACGTCTCCATACCTACACTAAAACCAAGCACCACCCAAGGGTCAACAAGTTCCAGAGCAAGACATACCACGCAAATTCTCCAGTAACACAGGAAACTAGCCCTGAGCTTCAATATACAGGCTGCCCAAAGTCACTCCAAACCCACTGACATCTCATAACCCATTACTGGACACTTCATTGCACTCCAGAGAGAACAAATCCAGCTCCACCCACCAGAACACCGACACAAGCTTCCGTAACCAGGGAACTTTGACAAGTCACCTGTCCAACCCCACATACAACGAGGAAACTACATAATAAAGAGAACTCCACAAACTGCCAGAAGAGGGAAAGGCCACCCCAAGCAAAGCATTATAAGCAAGATGAAGAGGCAGAGAAATACCCAGCAAGTAAAGGAACAAGATAAATGCCCATCAACACAAACAAAAGAGGAAGATATAGGGAATCTACCTGATAAAGAATTTCGAATTTTGATGGTGAAAATGATTCAAAATCTTGAAAGCAAAATGGAGTTACAGATAAATAACCAGGAGAAAAAGATTGAGAAGATGGAAGAAAGGTTTAATAAGGACTTAGAGGAAATAAAAAGGAGTCAATATACAATGAATAATGCAATAGATGAGATCAGAAACACTCTGGAAGGAACAAACAGTAGAATAACAGAGGCAGAAGACAGGATAAGCGAGCTAGAAGATAGAATTGTAGAAATAAATGAAACAGAGAGGAAAAAAGAAAAACAAATTAAAAGAAATGAGAACAATATTAGAGACCTCTGGGACAATGTTAAACGCTCCAACATTCGAATCATAGGAATCCCAGAAGAAGAAGACAAAAAGAAAGACCATGAAAGAATACTTGAGGAGATAATAGTTGAAAACTTCCTTAAAACAGGGAAAGAAATAATCACCCAAGTCCAAGAAACCCAGAGAGTCCCCAACAGGATAAACCCAAGTTGAAATACTCCAAGACACATATTAACCAAATTAACAAAGATCAAACACAAAGAACAAATATTAAAAGCAGCAAGGGAAAAACAGCAAATAACACACAAGGGGCATAAATGGATGTTGAATTTTGTCAAAGGCTTTCTCTGCATCTATTGAGATAATCATGATTTTTATTTTTCAGTTTGTTAATGTGGTGTATTACGTTGATTGATTTGCGGATATTGAAGAATCCTTGCATTCCTGGGATAAAGCCCACTTGGTCATGATGTATGATCTTCTTAATATGTTGTTGGATTCTGATTGCTAGAATTTTGTGAAGGATTTTTGCATCTATGTTCATCAGTGATGTTGGCCTGTAGTTTTCTTTTTTTGTGGGGTCTTTACCAGGTTTTGGGATTAGGGTGATGGTGGCCTCATAGAATGAGTTTGGAAGTTTCCCTTCCTCAGCAATTTTCTGGAAGAGTTTGAGTAGAATAGGTGTTAGCTCTTCTCTAAATTTTTGGTAGAATTCGGCTGTGAAGCCGTCTGGACCTGGGCTTTTGTTTGCCGGAAGATTCCTGATTACAGCCTCTAGTTCCGTGCTTGTGATGGGTCTGTTCAGATTTTCTATTTCTTCTTGGTTCAGTTTTGGAAAGTTGTACTTTTCTAGGAATTTGTCCATTTCTTCCAGGTTATTCATTTTATTGCCATATAATTGCTGATAGTATTCTCTAATAATCCTTTGTATTTCTGTGTTGTCAGTTGTGATCTCTCCATTTTCATTTCTAATTTTATTGATTTGGTTCTTCTCCCTTTGTTTCTTGATAAGTCTGGCTAGCAGTTTGTCAATTTTATTCACCTTCTCAAAGAACCAGCTTTTGGCTTTGTTGATTTTTGCTATGGTCTCTTTTGTTTCTTTTGCATTTATCTCTGCCCTAATTTTTACGATTTCTTTCCTTCTACTGACCCTGGGGTTCTTCATTTCTTCCTTTTCTAGTTGCTTTAGATGTAGAGTTAGGTTATTTAGTTGACTTTTTTCTTGTTTCTTGAGGTGTGCCTGTATTGCTATGAACTTCCCCCTTAGCACTGCTTTTTACAGTGTCCCAGAGGTTTTGGGTTGTTGTGTTTTCATTTTCATTCATTTCTATGCATATTTTGATTTCTCTTTTGATTTCTTCTATGATCATTATTCAGCAGCGTGTTGTTCAGCCTCCATATGTTGGCATTTTTAATAGTTTTTCTCTTGTAATTGAGATCTAATCTTACTGCATTGTGGTCAGAAAAGATGCATGGAATGATTTCAACTTTTTTGAATTTACCAAGGCTAGATTTATGGCCCAGGATGTGATCTATCCTGGAAAAGGTTCCGTGTGCGCTTGAGAAAAAGGTGAAATTCATTGTTTTGGGGTGAAAAAAAGACATAAAAGGAATACAAATTGGAAAAGAAGAAGTAAAACTTTCACTGTTCGCTGATGACATGATCCTCTACACAGAAAACCCTAGAGACTCTACCAGAAAACTACTAGAGCTAATCAATGATTACAGTAACATTGCAGGATATAAAATCAACACACAGAAATCCCTTGCATTCCTATACACTAATAATGAGAAAATAGAAAGAGAAATTAAGGAAACTATTCCATTCACTGTTGCAACAAAAAGAATTAAATACTTAGGAATATATCTACCTAAGGAAACAAAAGACTTGTACATAGAAAACTATAAAACACTACTGAAAGCAATCAAAGAGGACACTAATAGATGGAGAAATATACCATGTTCATGGATTGGAAGAATAAATATTGTAAAAATGAGTATACTACCCAAAGTAATTTATACATTCAATGCAATCCCTATCAAGCTACCAACGATATTTTTCACAGAACTAGAACAAATAATCTCACAATTTGTATGGAAATACAAAAAACCTCGAATAGCCAAAGCAATCTTGAGGAAGAAAAATGGAACTGGGGGAATTAACCTGCCGGACTTCAGGCTCTACTATAAAGCCACAGTCATCAAGACAGTATGGTACTGGCATAAAGACAGAAATATAGATCAATGGAACAAAATAGAAAGCCCAGAGGTAAATTCACGCACCTATGGGCACCTCATCTTTGACAAAGGAGGCAAGAATATAAAATGGAGAAAAGACAGTCTCTTTAACAAGTGGTGCTGGGGAAACTGGTCAGCCACTTGTAAAAGAATGAAACTAGAACACTTCCTAACACCATATACAAAAATAAACTCAAAATGGATTAGAGAGCTAAATGTAAGACCAGAAACTATAAAACTCCTAGAGGAGAACATAGGCAAAACACTCTCCGACATAAATCACAGCAGGATCCTCCATGACCCACCTCCCAGAATATTGGAAATAAAAGCAAAAATAAACAAATGGGACCTAATTAAAATCAAAAGCTTCTGCACAGCAAAGGAAACTATAAGCAAGGTGAAAAGACAGCCTTCAGAATGGGAGAAAATAATAGCAAATGAAGCAACTGATAAAGGATTAATCTCTAAAATATACAAGCAGCTCCTGCAGCTCAATTCCAGAAAAATAAATGACCCAATCAAAAAATGGGCCAAAGAACTAAACAGACATTTCTCCAAAGAAGACATACAGATGGCTAACAAACACATGAAAAAATGCTCAACATCCCTCATAATCAGAGAGATGCAAATCAAAACCACAATGAGATAGCATTTCACACCTGTCAGAATGGCTGCTATCCAAAAGTCTACATGCAATAAATGCTGGAGAGGATGTGGAGAGAAAGGAACCCTCTTACACTGTTGGTGGGAATGCAAACTAGTACAGCCACTATGGAGAACAGTATGGAGATTCCTCAAAAAACTTGAAATAGAACTGCCATATGATCCAGCAATCGCACTCCTGGGCATACACACCGAGGAAACCAGAATTGAAAGAGACACATGTACTCCGATGTTCATTGCAGCACTGTTTATAATAGCCAGGACATGGAAGCAACCTAGATGTCCATCTGCAGACGAATGGATAAGAAAGCTTTGGTATATATACACAATGGAGTATTACTCAGCCATTAAAAAGAATACATTTGAATCAGTTCTAATGAGGTGGATGAAACTGGAGCCTATTATACAGAGTGAAGTAAGCCAGAAAGAAAATCACCAATACAGTATACTAACGCATATATATGGAATTTAGAAAGATGCAAATGATAACCCTGTATACGAGACAGCAAAAGAGACACAGATGTATAGATCAGTCTTTGGGACTCTGTGGGAGAGGGTGAGGGTGGGATGATTTGGGAGAATGGCATTGAAACACGTATGTTGTCATATGTGAAATGAATCACTAGTTCAGGGTCAATGCATGTTATAGGATGCTCGGGGCTGGCATGCGGGGATGACCCAGAGGGAGGATAAAGGGAGGAGGGAGGTGGGAGGGGGGTTCAGGAGGGGGAACTTATATAAACCCGGGGCGAATTCATGTCAATGTATGGCAAAACCAACCAATATAATATTGTAAAATAAAAAAAAAAAGAGAAGCGAAAAGCAAAGGAGAACATGGGGGTACATGTGTCTTTTTGAGTTAGTGCTTTTATTTTCTTTAGATAAATACCCAGAAGTGGAATTGCTGGGTAGTTCTAGTTTTTTTTTTTTTAAAGAAACTCCCCACTATTTTCCATAGGGGCTTTACCAATTTACATTCCTATCGATAATGTTCAGGGGTTCCCTTTTCTCTATATCCTGGTCCATGCTTGTTCTTTCTTATCTTTTTGATAATAGCTGTTCTTATAAGTGTGAGGTGATATCTCGTTGTTATTTTTTTATTTTATTTGCATTTTCCTGATGATTAATGATGATTATCTTTTCATGTTTGTTTTGGCTATCACTATATCTTCTTTGGAAAAATGTCTGTTCCAAATTTCTGCCCATGTTTAATCAGATTGTTTACTTTTGGCTCTGTTATTGAGTTGTCTGAGTTCTTTATACATATTGGACACTAGCCCCTTATCAGTTGTATCATGTGCAAATATTTTCTCCCATTTAGTCAGTAGCCTTTTCATTTTGCTAATGGTTTTCTTGCCATGCAGGAGCTTTGTAGTTTGATGTAGTCCCACTTGTATGTTTTTGCTCTTGGCTTTGGGATAAGATTGATATGGGGAGGGAGGTGGGAGGGGGGTTCAAGATGGGGAACACATGTACACCTGGGGCGGATTCATGTCAATGAATGGCAAAACCAATGCAATATTGTAAAGTAATTAGCCTCCAGTTAAATAAATTTTAAAAATAAATAAAATAAAAATCATTTCCAAGACTTAAGGAGCTTACTACTTTTTCTTCTAAGTGTTTTACAGTTTCAGGTCTTACACTCAAGTCTTTAATTCACTTTGAGTTAATTTTTATATATGGGTTCAGTTCAGTTGTTCAGTCATGTCCGAGCCTTTTTGACCCCATGGACTGCAGCATACCAGGCCTCCTTGTCCATCACCAACTCTAAGAATTAATTCAAACTCATGTCCATTGCGTCGGTGATGCCATCCAACCATCTCATCCTCTGTCATCCCCTTCTCTTCCCACCTTCAATCTTTCCCAGCATCAGGGTCTTTTCAAATGAGTCAGTTCTTTGCATCAGGTGGCCAAAGTATTGGAGCTTCAGCATCAGTCCTTCCAATTAATATTCAGGACTGATTTTCCATTGTATATATGTACCACAGCTTCTTTATCCATCCATCAGTGGACATCTACGTTGCTTCCTTGTTCTAGCTACTGTGAATAGTGCTGCAGTAAACATTGGGGTACATGTGTCTTTTTCGGTTTTGATTCCCTCAGGGTATAATCCTATGAGTGGGATTGCTGGGTCATATGGTGGTTTTATTCATAACTTTTTAAGGTATTGAGTTGTATAAGTTGATTGCATATTTTGGAACTTGATTCTTTATCAGTTATTTCCCTTGCTATTATTATCTCCCATTCTGAGGGTTGTCTTTTCACCTTGTTTATATTTTCCTTTGCTGTGCAAAAGCTTTTAAGTTTAATTAGGCCCTGCTTGTTTATTTTTGATTTTATTTACATTACTATAGGAGGTGGGTCATAGAACATCTTGCTTTGATTTATGGCATCTAATGTTCTGCCTATGTTTTCCTCCAAGAGTTTAATAGTTTCTGGTCTTACACTTAGGTCTTTAATCGATTTTGAGTTTATCTTTGTGTATGGCTTTAGGTAGTGATCTAACTTCATTCTTTTGCACGCAGCTGTCCAGTTTTCCCAGTATCATTTATTGTGAGGCTGTCTTTGCCCCATTGTATATTCTTGCCTCCTTTGCCAAAAATAAGGTACCCATAGGTGCATGGGTTTATCTCTGGGTTCTCTGTCTTGTTCCTTTGGTCTATACTTCTGTTTTTGTGCCAGTACCATACTGTCTTGATGACTGTACCTTTGTAGTATAATCTGAAGTCAGGAAAGTTGATTTCTCCAGCTCCATTCTTCTTTCTCAAGACTGCTTTGGCTATTTAGGGTCTTTTGTGTTTCCATATGAATTGTGAAAATTTTGTTCTAGTTCTGTGAAAAAAAACATTGGTAATTTGATAGGGATTGTGTTGAACCTGTAGACTGCATTGGATTTTAACTTTTAAGCCAGTTGAATAATTCTGTTTAGTGTGATTATTAATATATTTGAAATGTTTTATCAACATCTTTGTGTACTGTCACAACTTTTTCTGTGCTTTCTCTTTACTCTTGCCTTTTCTGGAATAGTTATTTTTGCTTGTTTTCCTGATATTTTTCCTTATACTGTTTGGAAGTTATATATTCTGTTTCTGGAATATTGAAATATTACCATGTAAAAGTTTAATATGTCAATCTGCCACATGAATAGTACAAGAATCTTATATAATTTTTACTATAATAAAACTAATGCCAATCTATTGACTAATTTTGCACATATTTCCATTTTTTATTTTAATCAGAAAACAGTGGACATTTTTATCATTTTATAAAATATTTGTCTATTCCTTTGTTCCTTTGTGCATCTATATTTTCTATTTAAAATCACTTTTCTTTTAAAAAAAATATTGTAGAAACTATTTCCCTAAGTTCACAAAACTAAGTTGAAGTTTATTTTTCTTAACACTCTGAAGATATTATCCCACAGTCTTCTGATTTTAATATTGCTCTTGAGAGATCTTGTATCTGAATAAATGTTCCTTCAGAGGTGATTTTTTTCTCTCTGGCTGTTAAAAATAGTATCTTTAGTTGAGGATATAAATTTTTTATTTACAAGTTAAAATATTACAGAATTTTAGAGATTCATCAAATAGACACTAATGACACTTAAGAAGCATTTACTATTGGGGAATGTTGTCCATGTAGAAGGATCATTAAACGATATGATGACAGTCATTCAGACTGTTTCCTTCCTCCCCTAATGCCCTTTTATCTTTTAGTGTTCTAAAATTCTACTTAAGTTGAAGTTGTGTTTTTCATGAAATTTTATGTAGCGGAATCTTTATTTTCACTCAGATACTTTTAAAGATTCTCCAGAAAGGCCTTTCCTAATCACATCATCTGGAGTAATTATTCACAGATTACTCATTCTAATTTAGTTGGCCATTCATCACCGTATACCCTAATTTAATTCTTTGAACTGTACTCACCACTATCTGATATTTTCTGTTTGCTGTCTGTCTTTTCACAGTAAAACATAAGACCTGTGAGGACCAAACTTTGTTACTCATCACTGCACCCCTACAGTTTAGAAAAGTATCTGGTACACAAGAAGTTTTCAATATATTTGCTAAATTTCTGAATGAAATACATGTAACATGTATATACTCTCAAAAGATATAATACTTAAAATACTTATCCACTACACTTAGTGAGTGAAGTGAATGTCGCTCAGTCATGTCTCACACTTTGTGACCCCATGCACTGTAGCCTTCCAGGCTCCTCTGTCCCTGTCCATGGAATTCTTTAGGCAGGAATCTTGGAGTAGATGGCAGTTCCCTTCTCCAGGGGATCTTCCCAACCCAGTGATTGAACTAGGTCTCCTGCATTGCAAGCAGATACTTTACCATCTGAGCCACTAGGGAAGCCCTGATACCTGTTAATAGTTCATTTACCAAAATGACTGAACCCTTTAATTATTGTCTAAGATATGTTTTAGCAGCCAGAAAATGAGAAATATAGGGAGAAAGATATTAAAAATACCACTGAAAGATCTGGCTTCCCTTATTACTCAGTGGTAGAGAATTTGTCTGCAATGCTGGAGCCACAGGAGATGCAGGTTCAATCCCTGTGTTGGGAAGATCCCTTGGAGGAGGAACCAACAACCCACTCCAAGTATTCTTGCCTTGAAAATGTCCCAAGGACAGATAAGTGTAGTGGGCTACAGTCCATGGTGTCTCAAAGTGTCAGACACAACTGAGCAACTGAGAATTAGCTATGATCTATTGGAAGATCACAAAATGGGGAACACTAAAAACAAACTTGCCCAAATTCTCTCGTGATGTTTTAATCTTTGGGAGGGAAAAGTCATTCTGAGAACAAGTTGTTAAAAAACTTAAAATTCATATCTTTCAATATTATGTTTAATGTAAAATTCCTTCTCCTATTTTCTTGCTTTGTAATTATAGAGCTCTAGTTTTTTAAACACTTATTTAATACTTAATTTTTATTTAATAATTGGTAAACTAAATTGTTACAACTCAGTGGTGACAATTGTGTCAAATGAGGAGTGGAAGTGAACCAGTGTTAGAACCACTACTTTAGTTTGGGGGTAGCAAATAAATAGCTCTTACTACAACTGATACCCATGAAGTCATAACTAATCAATTGTGCACTCAGGCTTGATTAGTGGAGGAGAAGGGGATGACAGAGGATGAGATGGTTGGATGGAATCACCGACTCAATGGACATGAGTTTGAGTAAATTCTGGAAGTTGGTGATGGACAGGGAAGCCTGGTGTGCTGCAGTCCTTGGGGTTGCAAAGAGTCAGACACAACTGAGTGAGTGATCTGAACTGAAATGACCAGTAAGATATGAAGCTAGTTTTGATAGCCCATCATGGCAGTCAACATTGGGAGTTGGAGAGATCAGGTAGCAAATCAGATCTATCTGATCACTGTCAGAATCAGCTGAGAAGGTGATTACTGAATACAGAAAGAAAAGAGCAATTTTGTCCCTCCTAGCTCTCTTGAGCTGTTGAGCAACTCCCCCAGGGACTCATTAAACCAGCAAAGAGGGATTTGAAAGAGAAATGGATTCCACACATTCTGCCATTTCCTTATGGTTATTGGGATCCTATTTACCCTTCAGACTGGGAGGCCTTAGCAAATATCTTGTTACATTCATGTTTTAAGAACTTCTACTCTTTTTAATAATACATAATGATTCAAACAGCTGGAGTTCCTTCCTTTCAAAAAAAGCCACATTCATTTTGGGTCTCTTCTTCCTTTAATAATTGTCTCATTTTTTGATGAGAAGTGTCATTAGTGGGTTGAAAAAAGACATCATCCATCTTAAAGCTGTTTGCCTAATCTCTGTCCTCATTGGTGTGTGTTGACCAAGAAATATATCAACCAAGAGGGTTGTCCAACAGAGCATAAAACTTATCCACTGAGCTCTGAATAATTCAACTCTTTGGGGAAAAGACAATCTTTTGTTAATGCAATAAACCTACAGTTAAAACTTCTGTTTTATTGAGATATAATTGACATTCAGCACTGTGTAAGGTGTTCAGCATAATGATTAGACTTTATATGTTGTTACATAATTACCACAATAAATTTAGTTAACATCATCATCTCATATTAGATACAAAAACAAAGATTTTTCTTTCCTTATGCTGAGAACTGTTAGGACCTTCTCTTAGCACTGCTATATGGTATGTTGCTGCTGCTAAGTCACTTCAGTCGTGTCCGACTCTGTGCGAACCCATAGATGGCAGCCCACCAGGCTCCCCCATCCCCGGGATTCTCCAGGCAAGAACACTGGAGTGGGTTGCCATTTCCTTCTCCATGTGTGAAAGTGAAGTCGCTCAGTCATGTCTGACTTGTAGCGACCCCATAGACTGCAGCCTACCAGGCTCCTCCATCCATGGGATTTTCTAGGCAAGAGTACTGGAGTGGCTTAGAAGGGTATTAAGTATAATCATCACATTATACCCCCTGTGAAGTGAAAGTTACTCAGTTGTGTCTGACTTTTTGCAACCCCATGGACTATACAGTCCATGGAATTCTCTAGGCCAAAATTCTGGAGTGGGTAACCTTTCCCTTCTCCAGGGGATCTTCACAAACCAGGGATCGAACCCAGGTCTCCCACATTGCAGGCTGATTCTTTACCAGTTGAGCTATCAGGGAAGACCTATATCCCTCCTAGTACTTATCTTATAACTGGAAGTTTGTAGCTTTTGACTACCTTTGCTCAATTCTCCCCTCCTCCCAATTCCCACTTCAACTATCCACAAATCGGATCTTTTTTTTTTCGATCAGTTTGGGATTTGAAATTTTTTTTTAGATTCCACCTGTGAGATCAAACAGTGTGCCTTTCCCTCTCTGACTTATTTTACTTAGCATAATGCCCTCAAGGTCAAACCATGTTTCTGCAAATGGCAGGGTCTTCTTCTTTTCGTGGCTTAATAATATTCCATTACACATATATACATACATGCATATACACCACAAATTCTTCATCCATTCATCCATCATCAGGCCCTTAGGTTGCTTCCATGTCTTGACTATTGTAAATAACACTGCTATGAACATAGAGATGTAGATATCTCTTCAACAAAGTTTCATTTCCTTCAGATATATTCTCAAAAGTAGAATTGCTGGAACATACGAAAGTTTCTATTTTAAATTTTTTGAAGAATATCCATGCTGTTTTTCATAGAGGCTGCACCAATTTACATTCTTGCTGAGAATAGACAAGTTTTCCCTTTTCTCTGTTTCCTCACTTACACTTGTTATCCCTGGTCTTTTTAATGCTGAGCATTCTAATAGAGATGATATCTCATTGTAGCTTTTGATTAACATTTCCTTTTTGATTAGTGATGTTGAGTACCTTTTCATGTACCTTCTGGCCATCTGAATTTATCTTCTTTGTAAAAATGTCTGTTCAGGTCTTTTGCCCATTTTTTTTTTAATTTGACTTTTTATTTTTACTATTTAGTTCTCTGAGTTTGTAATATTTTGGCTATTAACCCCTTATCAGATAAATGATTTGCAAACGTTTTTCCGTAATGTAGGGTGTCTTTTCATTTTATGTTTTTTGCGTTTTATTTTTCTGTATAGAAAGAAGGTTTTTAGTTTGTAGTTGCACCTGTTTGTTTTCCATTTTGTTGCTTGTGCTTTAGGTGGCAAATGAAGAAATATATATCATTACTAAGACCCATATGCAGAACCTTTTGTCATGTGTTTTCTTCTAGGGATTTATGATTTCTGGTTTTACATTTAAATCTTTGTTTCCATGCACGCTAAGGCACAACTATTTGAAATTAATTTTGTGAGTGTTAAGGATCTAGACATTATTTGAGGGGAGAAAAAGATGGCAGAGGAGTAAGTGGATGTGAAGTACATCTCTCTCCGCAGATACATTAGGAATACACCTTCAGACACAGAAGTGCCTCCAGAACACCAGCTGAGAGCGGACAGGAGTACGTGACCACTGGAAAATAATATATAGAACCACGCAAAACTCAGTAGGACAAAGGAACTAGGGGGAAAATCGGGAGTGTTAGTAGTACTGGACCTGCCCTCAGCAGGTGGTGGAACTGAAGCAGGGATCCCATCCCCACAGTGGGGCAATTGTTTGAGTCAAAGGAGAAACATTTAAGGCTGAGAGTGAAACAGCTCATCTGTGGCACCCTAAATGGAATAAGAATCGGACAGTGCTTGGCCCAGCCATACATACCCCAGACAGGAATGCTGGTCCTCTGCAAGGCACAGCAGCTGAGAGCTGGAGTTTAGGAACTGTGGAGCAATCCCAGGGTGAGGGCTGCTGTTGACTGTGGAGAGACAGATCAAGAGGATGTGAGGGAGGAGAATGTGGTGGGAGATGCCTGACTTTCCACGGAAGCAAGGCGATACTTCTGAGTCACACATAACGTGTGGAGCCATCACCATAGCCTCCCTCTCCCGGCATGCCAGCATCCACAGCTGAATAATAGAGAGACTGGCCCATCAAATGCCTGACACACTGAACTACAAGGTAGGACCCCACCCCAGGTGCCCCTTTAAGTGCCTGACACACCGATGTACAGAGCAGAACCCCAGCCAGAGGGGGTCCTCCATGTACCTGACATACCAAACAACAGAGAAGGACCCCAGGCAAAGGAGTCCTCTAAGTGCCTGAACAGGCGGAGCTGCAGAGACAAACTGGCCAAAGAGGCCTTTTGATCGCCAGCTACAAGAGGCTCGAAAAAACACTCTGATAGGGCCATAACTCCTGCAGTAGAGGCAGTCCGTGTCCCTGCACACTTGGTGCCGCCAGGGTCCCCGCAAGCCAAGCAGCTGTGCCACCTTCACGCTCAACTCCCACTAGGGCAGATCTGCCACAGGCCAAAAAAAAAAGTCTTGCATCTATGTGCACAGGGTTGCTTCGATCGTGTCCAACTCTTTTCGACCCTATAGACTGTGGCCTGCCAGACTTCTCTGTCAGAAAGGGGGTTCTCCAGGCAGGAATACTGGAGCATATTGGCCAATACTGGTTACCATTCTCTTCTAGAGCACTATATTTCCTGCTGCCCTAGCTGCCAACCCCTCTGAGTACCTGGTGCTGCCAGAACCCCTGCAACCCAAGCTGCTGGGCCACCTTCACAGCTGGCCCTCGCAGGGGCAAACTCAAACCCTCCAGGGTAGCCTCAGGAGCTAAACTCCAGTGGATGACCCACATGTGGAGGTGGAAATAAAATCACAATTGAAACCCAGGGGCAATGTAGCTAAGGAAGACTCAAAACCTTCCCACCAGCTGTACAAGCTGCAGATTAAATCCACACAATCAACTAAGCAGACTCTATGTCTATGGAATATACAAAAGGCCATTGAGAGCTCCCCCAAAAGAAAATGCACTAGCTCTGATAGCTGTGGACATTGGAGGCAATAACACACAAGAGTAGAACCAGATTAGAATCTGAGCGGTCCCCATAGCAGGTCCAGAGATCAGCAGAGTTGGAAGGCATCTTAGGGAAGTAAGGTAGACAGACTGTGCCTCCCAGTGAGGGAAAGGACTCTGACAGCAGTGACTCAAGAAAAACATTTATTACTCATTTTTGACATGTTGTGTAGATTCTTTTAGATTTTTATTTCTTCTGTCCCCTCTGTTGTAGTTGTTGATTTTATTGGCACTAAGAAATCTAATTAAGCTTTTGCAATTCTTTTTTTCTCAGTCACATTTTTTATTGATAAACTTCTGCCTCTACGTTGGGCTTTTAAGGTTCTGTGGAGTTTTCTCTTTTTGTTTTCTTTTCTCTTTTTTTAATTTTAATTTTTAAACCTATTATTATTTTTCTACATTTAGTCCTTTATTTGCTTTTCCTACTGTTTTTTTCCCCTTGCAGTTACTCTTTAACATATATAAATCCTCTTTATCTACCTCTATTTAACTTTGCATATCTATTCTTTCTTTTCTTTCTCTCCTTTCCTCTCAACATTTCTTAGTTTTATTTTCATTGCTTCATTCCCCAATTGGCACCATGCTTTAGTTTTGTTTTCCAGTTTGTTCTTTAATTAGTCTTGTTCTGGTAGATATAATTTTTGGTTTCCTTTGTTTGTCGGGTCAATATATTGTACTTTATTTTTGTTGGGATGTTTTGGTTTTGCTTATGGGTATATATGTGTATGTTCAGTCACAATTTCTATTGTTATAAACCTCTGCCTCTACATTGGGCTTTTGCAGTTCTAAACAGTTTTCCTTTTTTTCCCTTTTTTTCTTTCTTCTTCTGTATTTTTTCTTTTCTCTTTTTAAAAATTTTAATTTTTAATTTTTTTAACATACTGTGTTTTTTCTACATTTATTCCTTTGCCTTTCCTACTGTTCTTTTCCTGTTGCAGTTAATCTTTAATGTATACAAATCTTCATCTACCTCTGTTTAACTTTGCATATCTATTCTTTCTTCTATTCATTCTTTTATTTCTCTCCTTTCCTCTCAACATATTTGTTAGTTTTGTTTTCATTGCTTTATTCCCCACTTGGCACCTTGCTTTCATTTTGTTTTCCAGTTTGTGTTTAAGTTAGTTTTGTTCTTAACTGACAAATAAAATTTTTTTATTTCTTTTGTTCACCAGATCAATCTACTGTACTTTATTTTTGTTGGACTGTTTTCACTTTTCTCATGGGTGTATATATACATATATGTGTGAGTGTGTGTTTCATTGTTTTAATTATTACTTGCCTGATTTTATAACTGCCATTTGCCTGGGATTCATCTTTGGTTTCTCGTTCTTTGAGATTTGTTTTAATCTCACCTAATGTCATAACAATGGAGAAGGCAATGGCATCCCACTCCAGTACTCTTGCCTGGAAAATTTCATGGACAGAGGAGCCTGGTAGGCTGCAGTCCCTGGGGTCACTAAGAGTCAGACACGACTGAGCGACTTCACTTTTACTTTTCACTTTCTTGCATTGGAGAAGGAAATGGCAACCCACTCAAGTGTTCTTGCCTGGAGAATCCCAGGGACGGGGGAGCCTGGTGGGCTGCCATTTATGGGGTCACACAGAGTCAGACACAACTGAAGCGACTTAGCAGCAGCAGCAGCAGCAATGCCATAACAAACCACAACATTCTTGTGTAATCTTCATTCCTGACAAGGGATCAAGCCCTGAGCCTTTGGAGTGGGAGCACTGACACCAAGACCCTAGGCCACCAGAGAACTAACACTAGGGAGTATCAAATAGTGAGAACTCACACAAAGGAAACCACTTGAATACAAGACCTGGCATCACCCAACCACCAGTAGCACCCTGTGCAGGACACCTCATCTAAACAACAGGCAAAACAAAAATACAAACCCAGTCATCAGCAGACAGGATTGCCACCTCACTTAGCCTTGGCCAACAGAGGAAAAACAAACAGAAACTCAGCACAAATCTCACACTATACGAAGCTCACACAAACCACTGGACCAACCTTAGGAGGGCAGAAACCAAAAGGAAGAAAGAATTCAATCTTATTCAAGGAAAGATTTCAACTTTCCTTGAAGCTGGGCAAAAAGAGACCTCAAACACAATAACTTAAAAAAAAAAAAAAAGAAAAGGCATAGAAATACTGCACAAATGAAGGAACAAACTAGAAGCACAAAAGTCCAAATAAATGAAGAAGAAATAGGCAAACTACCTGAAAAAGAATTCAGAATAATGATAGTAAAGATGATCAAAAACCTTGAAAACAAAATGGAGAAAATGCAAGAATCAATTAACAAAGACCTAGATGAATGAAAGAATAAACATACAGAGACAACACAATTACTTAAATTAAAAACACTCTAGAAGGAATCAACAGCAGAATATTTGAAGCAGAATGAGTCAGTGAGCTGGAAGATAAAATGGTGGAAATAAGTTCTGAAGAGCAGAATAAAGTAAAAAGAATAAAAAGAGCTGTCTCTGAGGACAGTCTCAGAGACCTCTGGGACCATATCAAATGTACCAACATTCAAATTATAGGGGTCCCAGAAGAAGAAGAGAAAAAGAAATGATATGAGAAAATTTTTGAAGAGATTATAGTTGAAAATTTCCCCAACATGAAGAAGGAAATAATCAAGTCCAAGATGCAGGGAATGCTCTTGCACTGTTCATGGGAATGTAAATTGATACAGTCACTATGGAAGACAGTATGGAGATTCCTTAAAAAACTAGGGATAAAACCACCATATGACACAGCAATCCCACTCCTAGGCATATACCCTGAGGAAACCAAAATTGAAAAAGACACATGTATCCCATTGTTCATTGCAGCATTATTTACAATAGCTAGAACATGGAAGCAACCTAGATGTCCATCAACATATGAAAGGGTAAAGAAGTTGTGGTACATATACAAAATGGAATATTACTCAGCCATAGAAAGGAACACATTTGAGTCAGTTCTAATAAGGTGGATAAACCTAGAACCTATTATACAAAGTGAAGTGAGTCAGAAAGAGATAAATGCCGTATTCCAACACATAAATACGGAATCTAAAAAAATGGTACTGAAGAACTTATTTACAGGACAACAGTGGAGAAACAGACATAGAGAACAGACTTATGGACACGGGGAGAGGGGAGGAGAGGGTGAGATGTATGGAAAGAGTAACATGGAAACTTGCATTACCCTATGTAAAATAGATAGCCAACAGGAGTTTGCTGTATGGCTCAGGAAACTCAAACAGAGGCTCTGTTTCAACCTAGAGGGGTGGGATGGGGAGGGAAATGGGAGGGAGTTTCAAAATGGAGGAGATAAATGTATAACTATGGCTGATTCATGTTGAGGTTTGACAGAAAACAGCAAAATTCTGTAAAGCGATTATCCTTCAATAAAAAGTTTAGAAAAGATACAGGTCTAGTTCATTTAATTATACCTTAAAGCAATATTTATCAGGATACAGGCAGAATTCAGCATCTAATAAGGCATCAAAAATTGTGTATTAAAGGACCTCCATAATATTAAGATGGTGTTTGTATGAATTCAAATTCTAGAATGATATTCACACCTTGCTGACTGTGATGGCTCTCCTCTCACCCTCCATGAACCTGCACTGGACATAGCCCCTGACTTTTCATTTTCCCTTATTGCAGAGCAATTACACATCTGAGGAGCAGTCAACAGCCAAGGTCCCTGAAAACCCATTAAACTGTCATGACTTGTAGTCCATTTTAGTACTGTTTACCCTTCACCTCTAAAATAGCCTAACAGTCCATCCTATCACCATCACTCTGACATCCTATTGTTCCCATTCTCTGGTATGTCTTCCTAATATTATACTGAGATGCAACAGGCCAACAAAATGCCTTCACAGCAACATAACTGCATTCCTATGCTTCAGAGTCTTCAGTGTGAATGTACAACATTTCCTCTGAGTTCTGTGGATGCTAGACTTGCAAAACTCAGAGAACACTGTTAGATAACATATGTGGCATTTTCTAACATCTTTAGGAAAATGGGATACACAAAAGGTCAAGAAATATAAGAAAAAGGGAATTATAAGGATATTGCTTAATACATATATTAATATGTGGATAAAGTGATAATATTTGCTACATACTCATATACCACCAATGCAGTTTGGTGTTTAAAATTAGCAGGGATTATGGAAGAAGATTGATAGTGCTATTGACTTACAATTCATCAATAAAAAGATATTTTACTTAGTGATATTTTTCTCCTTGTGCAGTAATAATCATTTTGAGAGAGATCATTTTTCTTCTCCTGAGTTGACCTGCAATTGTTTGGTTTGGTAGGCCACTGAAGCCATAAAGTGCACTCCTGTTAGTGGGTTTTCATTAATGGGGATTGAATCTTTGAGCAAGAAAATGATAAAATTCAACCTTAGCAGATCAGAAAATACAAAGAGTTGATATTGTGCAGAGCACAACTAAAGCTTTGTTGTCTTTGACCATGAAAGACCATGATTAAGTAAACCTCAACTACCACGCAGTGTACTATTCAAATAGTCATTTTCAGTCCTCATTGTTACCAGCAAATTCCTCTTCAAACAGCCCCACATTCTAACTTTGACCAGTTGGATCTTATGAACATTTTTATATTTCCAAATGGGAAAGAATATAAATTCTACTTTTTGTTACTCAGCTTTTAAGTAAAAGTACCTAAAGTAGTTGTTTCACTAAACTCAAATCTACCACTTCACTGGAAAAAAACCTATCTATTAAGACCAGAATTCGACTTGCAAGAACTACAAAGCAAAGGAAGCTATACTTAGAACATGTATAAAAATACCTCAGATAAAAATTAGTTCTGGTCAACCATAAATGATGATCTTTCTTTAAGTGATCTACTTAAACCATAGCAAACAAAATGCATATGAATCTTTTCTAGATACCCCATAGATAACTGACACAAAAGGAAGTAATAGACTTTAAACACAAATGCCAGAACCATATAGACCTTCTTTCTTCCTGACATGGCCTGAGATATGTATGTCAGGCTTCAAAACGTGGAGCTTTGAGAAATTTGGATGTGATTCTTGCAGGAGGAAATCAATCAAATTAGGAAAAGAACAAGATATCACTTAAGTATCAGATAGGTGAAAGCTCTCTGGCTCTAGGGGAAGACACACTCAGAGGGGCTGGAGGGGAGACAGATACGATTATGGTACTATAGCGATGTGCCAGGTTACAACTGGTGGAAGTATAGATAGGGCTATAGCAGTGGAAATAGTGAGAGGTGATTAGATTTGGAATACATTGCGGAGAGAGGACTGAGGAGATGTTGATCAATAGGCCGTGGGTTGTGAGAAAGAGGCCAGAGTTGAGGACAATGGTTAGGTCTGAGATAGAAGTATCTACGTGTCTGGCAGTGACATTCGTTGAGTAGAACAGTTCTGATAAGAGGAGTGGGTTTTAGGGATTCGATTCTGAATATGTTAAGTTTTGAGATGACTTAAAGAAATGTAAGCAGGAATGCTGATTTAGCAGTTTGATTTATGAATCTGAATCTCAAGGAAAGGTAAGCTTTGTTGTTGATGTTCAGTCACTAAGTCGTGTCCAACTCTTTGGGACCCAATGGACTGCAGCAATCCAGGCTTCCCTGTCCTTCACTATCTCCAGGAGTTTGCTCAAATTCATGTTCATTGAGTAGGTGATGCCATCCAACCATCTTATTCTCTATTGTTCCCTTCTTCTCCTGCCTTCAATCTTTCCCAGCATCAGGGTCTTTCCTGTGTCAGTTCTTTACATCAGGTGGCCAAAGATTGGAGCTTAAGCTTCTGCATCAGTCCTTCCAGTGAATATTCAGAGTTAATTTCCTTTAGGATTGATTGGTTTGATCTCCTTGCTATCCAAGAGACTCTCAAGAGTCTTCTCCAGCACCACAGTTCAAAAGCATCAATTCTTTGGCACACAGCCTTCTTTATGGTCCAGTTCTCACATCCGTACATGACTATTGGAAAAACCTTAGCTCTGACTATATGGAACTTTGTTGGCAAAGTGATGTCTCTGCTTCTTAACATACTGTCTATATTTGTCAGAGCTTTCCTTCCAAGAAGCAAGCATCTTTTAATTTCATGGTTGCAGCCACCATCTGCAGTGACTTTGGAGCCCAAGAAAGATAAACTTAGAGATGTGAATTTAAGAATGGTGCTGGTTGAGTTCTCCAGGAAGCAGATTCTTAGATTTAGTGTGTACAAGGTTATCATGAATGCTTTCCAATCAACTCCTGTAGGAGGGAAAAGAAGGGAAAAGTCTTGGGCAGAAAAAGAGATTGAACTAAAATTTAAGATCATCAAAAGAGTCCTGAGAATTGAATGGTCCTCCAGGCTCCTCAGTCCTGGATTCTATAATCGGAAAGACCAAAATACTGCCTCCTAGTAGGTCCTTCGGAGAAGGCAATGGCAAGCCACTCCAGTATTCTTGCCTAGAAAATTCCATGGATGGAAGAGCCTGGTAGGCTGCAGTCCGTGGGGTCGCTAAGCACGACTGAGCGACTTCACTTTCACTTTTCACTTGCACACATTGGAGAAGGAAATGGCAACCCACTCCAGTGTTCTTGCCTGGAGAATCCCAGGGACGGGGGAGCCTGGTGGGCTTCCATCTACGGGGTCACACAGAGTCGGACACGACTGAAGTGACTTAGCAGCAGCAGCAGTAGGTCCTTTGATTTTCTAAATTCATGGCAAACAAATAATCCTTGTATCCTTTTCTGGTATCCCTGAGCAGAGAGAGTTTAAAAGTGGGGGAAATCTTCTTGACATGTGTAGTTTTAAAAAGTAAAAACTTCAAAATATTTTCTAGTTTTACATTTCATGTATAATAGAAATGGGTATCATTTATAAAGAAATCATAGGGGAAAAATTTGACAAAAGCAATGCATTGACATCCTAGCAGCACTCAATTCTGTAAAACAACATCAGTGTCCCTCTTTTTGCCTTTCTTAACACCTAGAATGAAAGAATTTGTCTACAGCCACAATAATCCCCATCTCAGCTTACACAGTTACTCCTACAAAGGATATTACTGAGTTTCCTTTTTTTCCATTTCCGTCATTCTCTTTGAACACCTACATCTCATTCGTATTGCTTTCCAGATTCACTAATCTTCTTGCCAGACAATATCTAGACTTGTTGCCCCAATAATGTGTCATACCAGTCACAATAAAACCAAACCCAGCATTATGTAGAACCTTAATCCAAAACTTTTGGAGGTCAGAGAGTCAATTTTAAGCCTATCCTAGAGGGTTTCAAACCACAATCACAGGGGGATGGTTCTCCTAACTGTACCATGTCCTCTGTTAATGGAGTGCTGCAGCAGCTAAAGCTATGCCTTGAGTACTCAGTAATAAACACAAGAGGGCAGTTTATCTACTGGGGTTTCAGTATTATTCCACAAGTTTTAAAAGGAGGACTTCAGAAAAAAACCCAATGTCAAAAACAGACCGCGAGGATTCCATCCATGCTTGTGGATTTCTGAAGCAGCATGCATGAGATGGAAGATACTTTTAAAATGGAATTTAAAATACCTAGTTAAAATTCTAAAATAATGATAGGATTTAGGCCTGATTATTAAGATAAACTTTAGAAAATAATATCATGTTCATATATTTTCCCTTTTATAATAAACATAACTCCTAGATTATTAGAAGCCAGATAAATTTCAAGAGATCTGATTTTACATTAATTTTATTCATTGTCTCTTCTCATACATGTTTCTTTTCTGACTTTGTATTTTATGGTAATGCTCTCCCATGGAATTGAGAATTCTGGTTCAAAACCCAGGTGTCCTCTTTGGCTGTTATCCCTTCCCTCTAGTACTGTTGTTTAACTTGAACCTGCCTGTGGTACCTAGGCTCCAAAGATGCCTACAAACACGACCACCCCTCCAGCCACATTCAAGCCACTCCTCCCTTGAATCTGGACTGAGCTCTCATTGCTTTGACCGAGAGAAACCAGAGGCAGTGACATTACATAAGCTCCAAGGGCAAGCATTAAGAATGCCTGGCAATTCCTCCTTTCATGAGATTTTTGGGATCCTTAGCAGTCATGGAAGAGGTCCAGCTTCCTGCTGGAGAGATACATAGAAGGCATGGAGAGCAAAGATCCTGAGATGAACTCTAGCCCAGATGTTATGTGAGCCTCCAGATGACTCGAGCATCTGTCTAAATACAGGCTCACAAGAAACCCCAAGCAAGACTAGCTGAAGAACTGCCGGCTTGAGTCTCATCCATCAACACACAAAAACGCCAGGGACAATAGAAAGGTTTTAATATCCAACATGAGCAAAAATGTGATTAGTAGTCACTTTCTTATACTATGAAAGAGAGGGAAAAAAATCTGTGGTATTTTCATGGATGGTAGTTTGATACTGTCTCTCAGAATTTTTAAATAGATATAACTTTGATCAGTCACAGGATGCTAGGAATTTACTCTAAAGATGCATTCTTTCCTTTCTGGGGAGCAATCAGATCTTACTTACCATGAGATCTACTCTCAACAAATTTAAAGTGTATAATACAGTATTGTCAACTGTAAGTACAGTGTTGTACAGTGTATCTCTAGAACTTATTCATCTTGCTTAGCTGAAAATTTTTCCCATTGATTAGCAACACTCCATTTCTCCCTACCCCCAAACTCTGGTACCAACCCATAATGTCTGCCATTTTGTGGTATTCAATGGCTCTTGAGGGATGGGAGATCTAAGCCTGTACTTCATTGTTTGAATTTGCCTGTTTTAGACATCTCATGTTAAGTGTAATTATACAGTATATTTCCTTCTGTGGCTGGTTTAGCAGAATGTCCTCAGGTTTCATCCATTTTGTCAGATATTGCAGACTTTTTTATTTTTGGGGCTGAACAATATTCCTTTATATGTATATAGTACATTATCTTTATTCATCAATCAGTGGACATTTTGTTTGTTTCCACATCTTGGCTATCATAAATGATGCTGCAATGAACATGGGAGTGCTAATATCTCTTTGAGATCCCGAATCCAATTCTTTTGAAGAAAATACTTATTACAGACAGAAAAAACTCAGACGTACAAGTGGTCACTCTCTCACTTAATGGAGAAACTATCTCAAGTACATCCAAACTTTCATCCTGGCTTACCAGCTGTTTCCTAAGAGACACTGTGAATTCAATTTTAGTTTTAATATCAGTGGGTTTTACAGATTTGGATAGGTAAAACTTCAACAAACAGTTCAAAATATGGTGTTCCTAAGTTACAGACCCCTTTTAATATTCATGGCATGTACATCAAATACTCAAAGTCAGAATTATTTATTATAATTATGCCAGTGTAAACCCAGTAAACTTTATCATTACTCTAGCTATGGTATGATGTTGACTTTTCTATTCTGGACAAAATAAACTGATGTCATTTACATCTTCTGGTTACTTTCATTTCATCTAATTTGTATTTATCATATTGGTACTTCCATGTTACCAAAAGTCATTATATTATAAATAACACTAAAGCATTTGTGATCACGTTTTATGGTTTATTAATTCAAGATTAAAATAGTATGTATCTTTGTGTTACTTTATAATATTGCTTGTCACATTGGAGACTAGCATAACAAAAGTATGTGATACAGTTATGCAGCCTAAATAAGTATGTCTTCCATAATACCATATAGTGTATAAAATTATATCTGATACATATAAAAAGTGAGTCATTTCTAGAGGGGAAAGAGGCCTTTTCCACATCTCTCCCTGATTAGAGACCAAAAGTGGCTTGCACTGCTCTTAGCCCCTCCTATCATGAAAGAAACTATGGTAATAAGCTCATTCCTTACTAAGATGTTAAGGTATTTTCCATTCTATAAGTGTGTGGGTCCTTTTTCAAAAGCCAAAGAGAAAAATTCTTAACCTATGGAACAATGATCCTAGGACTTGGAAATCGTCTCCTATTTCTTAAACACTCAAATTATACCCCGCAAAATGCTGCCTCTTATAGGGAAGACTGGCTCTGCTGGGGATCTGTTTCTTCCAGAGACTGAGATTTTTACAGTGTCCTTAGAATATCTAAATAGGCAAATATTCAATGGATATATTTACAGAACTGAATTGATGCCTGTGGTCGACATTATTGTGGGAGAGCAAATGACTACTCAAGTCAACTACTAAGAAACTAAAACAGGGTCTACTAATACAATCTTGATTCCGAGAACCATGAAAAAATGCTGATGTTACTGACTGCTTTTAGGGAATTTCTGTTTCAAACTGATACTATCTCACAATGCGAATTTGCTGTGTGGAGACATCCTTTTCTTAGAATGAATGGGAATAATTATCCCAAAGGTAGGGTACAGTTTTTAATCTATGTTTTTTTAAGGTTTATACTCATTTAGGACTCAATGGATAAATGTTTATTTTTGTCACTGGCAATATTTGCCCCCTTTTTCCCCTCACAATTAGTCTCAAGCCTTGGTTTGTTTGTTTTCATTAAGTAACAGTCATCCAGATAGAGTGAGCTTGCATCTCTTTTTTTAAATAATAGTTCATGTTCAACATGTGGGTGCATCGGGTTCTATTTTTCTAGGTAAGTGCACAAAATTGTTCCTAACTCAGTTTCTCAATTATAAGCTCAAACTTTGCCATCCGAATCAGATTTTCCATTTTTAAAGTATGAATTAAAACCATTACATGAAAGATAGAACTTTAAATTCTGGGTTGAACGTAACCCAAGATGTGGGAGAAATCCTAGTTTTAACATAATAAACTTCTACATGAATGTATCTATTCTATAGGGCAAAAAGGAAGCAGAAGAATCCTTAGAGTGTTACTTTTCAGAAATGTACAATGAACCACTCTCATAGCCAAGCCCAGTGGCCCTGGATGTCCCTCATCTGAACTTAAGTGTTGGGAAGGACCTGTGTTGGCATGCAGTCCAGCATTTTCACGTTACCAGGGAACCAAGGCAACTCAGCTAGTACTGGCAAAGCCAAGGGCAGAACTCAGGTCTGCCTGTCAATTTCCTTTGGTATACTTTCCTATGCTGGTTATTATCTCCTTTTTATGGGTTTTCTAAACTCTAGTCACTGATACAGCAGATTTTTGTCTAAATCCTACTTAAGAATTATATATTATTTAAAATTATTGTTTCTTCTCTCTTCTATTAATAACCTCCTGGCAAAATAAAACCTTTTCCAATTACTATCAAGTTTTCATTGGATCTCCTCCAAGTTTTCCAAGTCTGTCTGGCTTTTTTTTTTCCTAATGTAAAGCTTGTTATGAGACTAGTATGTACCAAATCAAAGATGAGTTTTTCAAGGGAACATATCAGGAATCAAGGGAAAATAAAGTATGACTATATTTAAAACAGAGCAATAAACTATCTTCAATGACACATCCCCTAAGTGGGCATGTAGCTAATGTTACTGTTGTTTTCTTAAAATCCAAACAGATTAGATAGAATTCTGTACTTTAAAAGCCATCCACACGCTTTTCTATTTTGGCATCCTAAATTTAAAATCTAAAATATTTCAATTCTTGAAAAGAGAATCAAGTAATATTTTATTTCCCAAAGAATATACTTAGCCAAAATATCTTGCTGGAAATTATTTTCCTGCTGGTAAATCATGAGGTCTGTATTTATCACACTTAAACCTGAGCCACCAATCTTGACGCCTGTTCCCTCTTGCACAGGGAACCCGGGTTTCTCAGTCACATCCGATTGCACCAGACAGCCCAGCCATAACAGTGAGTGATCAGCAACCTGGTTCAAAATTTGAGTTGGGCCTATCAGAATCTTCTTTCAGGAATCTGATGCTATAATGTCTAAGGCAGGCAGTTGTTGCACCTGAGCTCAAAGATTACAAAGTGACCCAGAGCCACTATGAGTCATTTGAAGCTGAACCTGAATTTACAAAGTCAGTAATCAGCAAAATGAGGTAAAATGGTTCAGATGAACAAAGAGAAGCCACTAGCAAAACTTCATGAGAAAGATCAGCCATTAGCCATTTCTAGTGACTTTCAAATTCCATTTGGCACGATGCTGTGTTATGAAGATGCTCATGTATGCAGCCATGCTCAAGTATGTGAATGTCTTCCAGTCTCTGTATTGTTATAGAAAGCTTATTTCTTGAACTGGTCAATGTGTGTCTCAGTTCGTTGTAACCAAAAAGATACTAAACAAAACACTAAAACAAAGCTGATGTTTTGCTATCCCTTATATTAAAATAGAAGAAAATGTGAGTAAGTTTAGACTATCTTGACTATGTTATTAAAATATTTACCTTGGTTCAGAATTGAGAGATTAGAGCAATTTCATTATCCTGCAAATGTTATGAAGAGGAAGTTTATAAATAGGAAACATTTGCTCTCAAAAAGCACATAAGAAACATGATCTTTGAGTCAAAAAATGATAAAAACTAGAAAAGTTTTAAACTATACACATTATTTTTATATCTGAGGACACAAAGCACACGTGTTTCACTTGTTTTTCAGATGTGTGGGTCTCAATGGCTATGTAATCCATCTGTTTCTGATTTACTTACACTTAACTCATCGAAATGCTGTTTTATAAAAATTAGTTGTTGTCCAAGAAGCCCTTTGAGTCTCCTCTATGAGCATACTTAGCCTTTCTTAGAAACAGTTCTGTTTGCCAAGAGCAAGTGAGCTCGTACACCAAAACATTCAAATTTGGATAGAAAACAAAAATAAAAGATCAGGTTAGTTTCTTTGGGGAAAAGGGCAGGACGCATAACTTTCAGACACTAGTCTTAATAAAATTGTTAGCTAAATCTTTTTGTGTTTCCTTAGATTCTCAGAAGAGAAATTCACTTGGGTAAGTCTGAAAGAACAGTTTTAAATAGGGCTTCCTTCACAGGAACTGTGAGACGAGTTAAAGCTCATATTCTTTGGTGAGAATAACTTTGATATTTTGTTCAGTGGCCTTCTTGGTAAAAACATAAATACCAGTAAAATAATGTCAGTGATTTTGCCTGCCTTATTTATGTGAAGCACTTAGAGAAATTGGCAGTTTTTGAAGTTTTAAATAGTTCATTCTACACACTAATTCAACACGTGTATTAAGCACCTATTATGCGGCAGGTATTACTCTATGAACTAGGGAAACATCAGTAGGCAAAACAGACAAAAACCCCAGCCATTGGGAAATATATGCTCAGGAAATCAGACAATAAAACATAATAAGTAAATTCTACAGCATATTAAAAGGTACTGAATACGTACATTTAAATGTAATTTTAAAATTTTAAGTTGACCTCATGAAGAGGAATGAAGGCAAAGGAGAACAGAGTGTACAGATACTTGGGGAGGAGCACTCAAGGAAGAAATAGTGCTAAATCTCCAAGGCAAGAATGAGCCTGGTGTATTGAAGAACCACTGTGACTGATACAGAAAAATTGAGAGTCTTGGTAGATGAGCTATGAGAGATAACTTGGGCGAGGTGTTTCTAAGTCAGCACTTTTCAGACTTTAATGAGCATGTGAACCACCTGTTCACAAGACTCAAGATTTAGTAGGTCCGACATGGGACTTGAGAGTCAACAGTTCTAACAGGTCTCCCAGGTGATGCTGATGTTGCCAACCCATAGACCACTTTTTGAGTTGCAGGGCTGTGGTCCATGGAAAAGTGTTGGCTCTCACTGAGAAATGAAAGACGGCTGAAGGGTTATTGGTAGAGGAGTGATGGGAAATGATGTAGTACATGAAATACTAAAAAAAAAAGTTTTGTTTACAGATTACTTTCTCACTAAAAAAGGAAGCTTTGTTTACAGATTACCTTCTCACCCACCAGCCTGTTGCTGCTGCAGTGGGAAGATCGCAGCTGGGAAAAGGAATAAGGTTGGCTTCTTTTCTCTTTACTCAAATAGACCTTCCTGGTCTATTACTTCCCTAAGGAAAACTGATGTTAAAGCAGTATCATTGAAGGGGTTAATGGCACCTGGGTAACTGGCCCCCCTCCCTTCGTGGTTTAGTGATTGGGCCAGAATTTGTCGATTTAAATCCTTGCATGGCCCCACTGAGGAGCACCGAAGTGTTTGCACTTTTCTCTCCTACTTGTTTGATGTTATGCCTCTAGGTAGAGAGAAAAGAGAGGTTGTACTTTATTGACAGTTTTCAGCTGGTACTGGTATCCTTTAGGATTATCAAGTGTTTAGAGCTAATTATCTCTGAACTTGATGTATTGAACTGATTCTTTTTCTTGGATGTCCATAAAGATTCCCCCACCTCCAGCCACTGAAGATCTCCCAAACTCAGTTTACTTGGCTTGCGAGACTGTTTCTCTCCAACATTTGCTTTTATCCTATCCCTCAGCCCAGAAGCAGGCAGTCTTTGGTGGGGTCACCTTGCCCTTCCAGGATATTCTCTTGAGCAGGACCAAAGGTGGTCCTTCAGTCTAACAATATCACACAGTCCTCATCTGCTCAGTGGAAACACACATCCTTTGTCTTACTGCAAACATTGAGGCCCACCTTCTTTCCTTCCTAAACTGAGCAGCCAGCTAGTTATAGTCTCTCCTGTAGATCTCTCATGAGAAGTGTGGTATTAGCCCACTGAGACCCCCAAACTGAGGGTTATGCATTGAGCTCTCTCAACCCTTTCATTTAAACCTTTCTCGAACCTGACTTCAGATGAAAAAAAAAAAAAAACACGTACACTGCTCCTCTGTAGAGCCAACAGGAATTGTCTCAATAGAAATGCTACTGTCTCTAGCCGTAAGACTCCTGGTGGAGTTTATAAAAGCTGGTTTTGAGGTACTGCTATTGCATGTGTAATACTGCATTATTACTAAAAGCATGTCTTCGTTTAGTAGTTTGGAATAATCAGAATTTAAATATAATGCCTAATCTTCAAAGAAAACGATCCTGAACTGATTTTAATTATTTATTGATAATTCTGTTTGTCTTTTTTATTTGAAGTGAATGATAATATTGTGGTATTATGGGATTGCATATTAAATGGATACATTTAATTATCCCCATGAGGAATCAAAAAATGCTTCATTGTATACTTACCACTGTATTTCTACTGAAATATTCCAATGTGTTTCACATTGAGACAGACTTCCTCTCTTTGGATAAGCACTTTGCAAATTCCAAAGTGGCAATTGTGTTTGCAAAAAGAAATGCAAAAAAACAGGCAAAAGAAAAAAGCCAGGTATATTTAACTTGGATGACCATTATATCTACTACTGTGGGCAGGAAACCCTTAGAAGAAATGGAGTAGCCATCATGGTCAACAAAAGAGTCCGAAATGCAGTACTTGGATGCAATCTTAAAAATGACAGAATGATTTCTGTTCGTTTCCAAGGCAAACCATTCAATATTACAGTAATCCAGGCCTATGCCCCAACCAGTAATGCTGAAGAAGCCAAAGTTGAACGGTTCTATGAAGACCTACAAGACCTTTTAGAACTAACACCCAAAAAAGATGTCCTTTTCATTATAGGGGACTGGAATGCAAAAGTAGGAAGTCAAGAAACACCTGGAGTAACTGGCAAGTTTGGTCTTGGAGCACAGAATGAAGCAGGGCAAAGGCTAATAGAGTTTTGTCAAGAGAATGCACTGGTCACAGCAAACACCCTCTTCCAACAACACAAGAGAAGACTCTACACATGGACATCACCAGATGGTCAACACCGAAATCAGATTGATTACATTCTTTGCAGCCAAAGATGGAGAAGCTGTATACAGTTAGCAAAAACAAGACCAGGAGCTGACTGTGGCTCAGATCATGAACTCCTTATTGCGAAATTCAGACTTAAATTGAAGAAAGTAGGGAAAACCCCCAGACCATTCAGATATGACCTCAATCAAATCCCTTATGATTATACAGTGGAAGTGAGAAATAGATTTAAGAGACTAGATCTGATTGATAGAGTGCCTGATGAACTCTGGACGGAGGTTCGTGACATTGTACAGGAGACAGGGACCAAGACCATCCCCATGGAAAAGAAATGCAGAAGAGCGAAATGGCTGTCTGAGGAGGCCTTACAAATAGCTGTGAAAAGAAGAGAGGCGAAAAGCAAAGGAGAAAAGGCAAGATATAAGCATCTGAATGCAGAGTTTCAAAGAATAGCAAGGAGAGATAAGAAAGCCTTCCTCAGTGATCAATGCAAAAAAATAGAGGAAAACAAAAGAATGGGAAGGACAAGAGACCTCTTCAAGAAAATTAGAGATTCCAAGGGAACATTTCATGCAAAGATGGGCTCGATAAAGGACAGAAATGGTATGGACCTAACAGAAGCAGAAGATATTAAGAAGAGGTGGCAGGAATACACAGAAGAACTGTACAAAAAAGATCTTCACGACCAAGATAGTCACGATTACATGATCACTGACCTAGAGCCAGACATCTTGGAATGTGAAGTCAAGTGGGCCTTAGAAAGCATCACTACTAACAAAGCTAGTGGAGGTGATGGAATTCCAGTTGAGCTATTTCAAGTCTTGAAAGATGATGCTGTGAAAGTGCTGCACTCAATATGCCAGCAGATTTGGAAAACTCAGCGCTGGCCACAGGACTGGAAGAGGTCAGTCTTCATTCCAATCCTAAAGAAAGGCAATGCCAAAGAATGCTCAAACTACCGCACAATTGCACTCATCTCACACGCTAGTAAAATCATGCTCAAAATTCTCCAAGCCAGGCTTCAGCAGTATGTAAACCGTGAACTCCCAGATGTTCAAGCAGGTTTTAGAAAAGGCAGAGGCACCAGAGATCAAATGGCCAACATCCGCTGGATCATGGAGAAAGCAAGAGAGTTTCAGAAAAACATCTATTTCTGCTTCATTGACTATGCCAAAGCCTTTGACTGTGTCGATCACAATAAACTGTGGAACATTCTGAAAGAGGTGGGAATCCCAGACCACCTGACTTGCCTCTTGAGAAACCTGTATGCAGGTCAGGAAGCAACAGTTAGAACTGGACATGGAACAACAGACTGGTTCCAAGTAGGAAAAGGTGTACGTCAAGGTTGTATATTGTCACCTTGCTTATTTAACTTCTATGCAGAGTGCATCATGAGGAACGCTGGGCTGGAAGAAGCACAAGCTGGAATCAAGATTGCCAGGAGAAATATCAATAACCTCAGATGTGCAGATGACACTATCCTTATGGCAGAAAGTGAAGAGGAACTCAAAAGCCTCTTGATGAAAGTGAAAGAGGAGAGTGAAAAGGTTGGCTTGAAGCTCAACATTCAGAAAACAAAGATCAAGGCATCTGGTCCCATCACTTCATGGGAAATAGATGGAAAAACAGTGGAAACAGTGTCAGACTTTATTTTTTGGGGCTCCAAAATCACTGCAGATGCTGATTGCAGCCATGAAATTAAAAGACGCTTACTCCTTGGAAGGAAAGTTATGACCAACCTTGATAGTATATTAAAAAGCAGAGACATTACTTTGCCAACCAAGGTCCGTCTAGTCAAGGCAATGGTTTTTCCCGTGGTCATGTATGGATGTGAGAGTTGGACTGTGAAGAAAGCTGATCGCCGAAGAATCGATGCTTTTGAACTGTGGTGTTGGAGAAGACTCTTGAGAGTCCCTTATACTGCAAGGAGATCCAACCAGTCCATTCTAAAGGAGATCAATCCTGGATGTTCATTGGAGGGACTGATGCTAAAGCTGAAACTGCAATACTTTGGCCACCTCATGCGATGAGTTGACTCACTGGAAAAGACTCTGATGCTGGGAAAGGTTGGGGGCGGGAGGAGAAGGGGACGACCGAGAATGAGATGGCTGGATGGCATCACCGACTCTGTGGACATGAGTTTGAGTGTACTCCGGGGGTTGGTGATGGACAGGGAGGACTGGCGTGCTGTAATTTATGGGGTTGCAGAGAGTCGGACACGACTGAGCGACTGAACTGAACTGAACTGAAGGTAAAGACCAATATGGGTAGTGAATTGGGAATGCTACTAATCAAATGGAATATATTATGCCTTTTAAGTAGATTACTTGCAGTTTCTCTGTTTTGAAGCTACCATTTAAGTTTGGCTATCAATCATGCTGTACTCACCTACCTACTCTACTCTTCTCACTTCACTGCCAAAACATACTTGCCTGCAACCCATTCATGTAAACTCTGATCTCTACTGGGTAATCTGACATGCATGAGTATGAAAGGCCAATTTTACATTGAATTAGGTGTGTATGTGATCAATACATATTTAATTTGGAGCCCTTTCTCATCCCTACCCACTCCAGAGATATCTGTTCTTCAAATGATGAGATCTCACATTTATTTTTTAAATGAATTAATTTATTTGGCTGTGCTGGGTCTTATTTGTGGCATGCAGGATCTTCAATATTTGTTGCAGCTTGTGAAATCTTTTAGCTCCCATGCCAGATCTTTAGTTGCAGCTTGTGGGATCTTTAGTCCTGAGATCTCACAATTATACCCAAGTCAGAATATATTTGATTGGTCAGTCCTTTTTTAAGAACTAAAAAATGGTGAATGAGTCAGAGTTAGTATATGTTGCTGCTAAGTCGCTTCAGTCATGTCCGACTCTGTGCGACCCCATAGACGGCAGCCCTCCAGGCTCCGCCGTCCCTCAGATTCTCCAGGCAAGAACACTGGAATGTGTTGCCATTTCCTTCTCCAATGCATGAAAGTGAAAAGTGAAAGTGATGTCACTCAGTCGTGTCCGACTCTTTGCAACCCCATGGACTGCAGCCTACCAGGCTCCTCCATCCATGGGATTTTCCAGGCAAGAGTACTGGAGTGGGTTGTCATTGCCTTCTCCAGAGTTAGTATATATGCTATGTTAACTCGAAAAATCTCAGCAGTTTAAAGCAATAAATGAATTCTCATATGTTAATATCTAATGTAGATTAACAACTGGCTTTGTTCCATGTAGTCATCACTCCAGGTCCTGGCTGATGGAACTCCCTTTTAATGTATACTCCCATGATTGCAGAAGTACTGGTTCTGCTCAGATATGTGCATCACTTCCACTCACATTTTATTGGCAAAGTGAGTTATATGGCAGAAACTAAACCCAACAGTGCAGAATGCAGAGTGCTACCACAGGTAAGGGTACCAAATGGTTTGAACAATAAGACAGCTTTTCTTGCTGACAATTGAGTACAGAGGACCACCTGCAAAAGGAAGTATTTTAGCAACTAACTAGAAATGACATTTGGGCCACAGCCTATACCAATATACCTCCTGATACCTACCATGAGTTGGAGTCTCAGAGGGGTTCCAATAAAGGCCAATTTCCCATATGGATTCTGAGTCAGCTTAGAGATAGGCAAAAGAGCAACTGAAACCAAAGTGTCACTGTTATTAATAATGAAACTGGATAAAAGATGGGGTTCTCCAGTGGCTCAGTGATAAAGAATCCACCTGCTACAGCAGAAGACACAGGTTCAATCCCTGGGTCTGGTAGATCCCTTGGAGGAGGAAATGGCAACCCACTCTAGTATTCTTGCCTGGGAAATCCCATGGACAGAGGAGCCTGGAGTGCTACAGTCCATGGGGTCTGAAAAGGTCGGTCATGACTAAGAGACTAAACAACAACAGGAAAAGGTAGAATATACAACTCAGTAAGAGAACCCAAGTGGGCTTACTATATTCCTCCCCTCCAATCAAACCTTGGGACATACCCCCACCCAAGAGAAACTCCAAGTCTATCTTTGTGACTATTTTTATCAAAATCTCTGCTTCCCACTGGCCCAGAAAGAGGAGAAAAACCATAATTCTGGTGCTAGAATTCTGTGTTATTTTCATTTTGTCTAAATAAGAAGTAGGGACTAATGATAAATACTTAGAAGCAACGTAGCTCACTCCACGTCTTTGCAGAGTAGAAACAAGGACTCCAGGAACTGAGCTCTTTTCATATGAAAGAAAAAGTCAGGATAGGAAAGAAGTGATTCCTCTCAACTTGAATTACTAGTCTTTTATTTTCTCTTCCATGACATTGTAGACTCTCCTTATAAAACTAGCATCTTGCATAGTTTTAAGATTCCATAATCAAAGCCAGAAATATACTTGTTAAATGTTATACTTATTTTATGAAAAAAACAAAAATAATGACTTCAAAAGCATATATTCGTATTGAATGAAGATAGCTACCTTAACTCCCAGAAGAATTCAATACAGGCTTCTATTATCTGTCAAACAGAATTATTCATTTCATAATTTAGTGAAACTCCATCTTTAAAAGTAAAATAAATATTCTTGAAAAGAATGAAAGCTTTTTGACAATGTTATACATAATTAAAAGCAGTTCCCAACAAATCTAGTGGCCTTGAATAATATAGAATTGAAGGTATGCTGAGGGAAAAAAAGGAGCAAAAAAAGTGCATTACTGACCCACTCCAAGCATAAGAAAAGAAGAAAGAAACACACAGTCACAATTTCCAACTCAGAAAGGAAACAAAAGTATTTTTATCCAAGATATGAGGGATGACATAGAATGCAATAAAATAGATTTATGATGAGACATGTTAAAATGGCAGTATTTGAATTATCAAACGGAAACCAACACACTTTAATATTTCACTTTATGAAAAGGAAAATTTTTCAGTACAATAAAACCAGGGCTTATATATTCCAAGTCTGTGCTGATAGCTGACCATATTAAGACCTCAAATAAAGCTTTCCTTTGTCTCTTCAGTAAAGAACTTTTTTTAAGTCACATGCTAATTCATAACTTAAAACTAATACCCACCAGTCAAACCATCAAACCAGTCAGTCCTAAAGGAAATTCAGTCCTGAGTATTCTTTGGAAGGACTGATGCTGAAGCTGAAAGTCTAATACTTTGGTCACCTGATGAGAAGAACTGACTTATTGGAAAAGACCCTGATGCTGGGAAAGATTGAAGGCAGGAGGAGAAGGGGACGACGGAGAACGAGATGGTTGGATGGCATCACCGGCTCGATGGACATGAGTTTGAGCAAGTTTTGGGAGTTGGTGATGGACAGGGAAGCCTGGCGTGCTGGAATCCATGGGGTAGCAAAGAGTTGAACATGATTAAGTGACTGAACTGAACTGAATAACCACCAGAATAACTAAAATTAAAATGACTGACAATACCAAGTGTTGTTGAGGATATGAAACCCCTGCATTGCTGACAGAATGCAAAGTGGTAGAACCACTTTAGAAAACAGTTTGGTAGCGTCTCACCTACCACACTGTATACTTTACGTACCTGTCATACAACGCAGAAATTCCATCACTGAGATAAAAGATACCAAATGTCTACAAAAATATTTGTATTATAAATGTACATTGTGACATTATTTGTGTCTGACAAATCAGTTGTGTCTGACTTCTTTGTGACCCCCACCGGTTGTAGCCCCCCAGGTTCCTCTATCCATCGGTTTCTCCAGGCAGGAATACTGGAGCAGGTTACCATTTCCTACTCCGGAGGATCTTCCCCACCCAGGGATCAAACTCATGGCTCTTATGTCTCCTGTATTAGCAGGCAGATTCTTTACCACTAGTGCCACCTGGGAAGCCCCTAACTCTGTACAACTGTAATAGTTCATCAGCCTCTACACTTAATGAGTGAGATTTCTTGTGTATAAATTATTTGTCAGTGACACTGGGAGAAAACATCACTAATAAAATCAAATGTAAAACAAGGTAGTCTATAGTAGAAATACCTTTTTATGTCATGAAACTAATTGCTAACTTGGATGAGCATATTAGCCATACTACAAAAGGTAAATCATATTTCTAGTATATACAATATAAGAAGCATCTAGTGAAAATGATAAAAGAAAGAATAATAAAGCATAGGAACAGGACCAAAGTTGGCAAATGACTAGATATATAGATACCTTTGAGAAAAGCTGAAGGATTATATAAACATATTGGAACATATAAATATAGCAGAACACATCACTTGAACCTAGAAATTACAATTCTGTATTGCTGGAATTTGCATTTCTCCAAACTTTGCACATTCATCCCCCATACTACCAATAGGAAACTTAACTAATGATGTGTTTTGTAAACATAAAATATTTAAAAATGAATTACAGAATGGAAATATTTTTAAAACAAGACACACAAAACTAAGGGATTTCCCTTTCTAGAAGATATCCTATTTTTACTGAAGTATAATTGACCCACAATTATTATATTAGCTTTAAGTGTACAACAAGCTGATTCAATATTTTTATACAAAATTATCACTATGATAAGTCTAGTTACCATTTGTCACCATATAAAGTTATTACGATATTATCGACTATTTTCTCTATGCTATACATCACATCCTCATGACATTATATAACTGGAAGTTTGAATCTCTTAATCTCCTGTTCTTATGTCATCTATCTTCTACCCTTTTCCCTCTGGAAACCGTTAGTTCTATGTAACCTTGAGTCTTGATTTTGTGTGTTTGTTCGCTTTTATTTTTTAGATTCCGCATATAAATGAAATCATGTATTTCTTTCTCTGACTTATTTTGCTTAGCATAATACCCTCAAGTTCCATCTATGTTGTCACAGATGGCAAGATCTTATTCTTTTTTTGTGGCTGAGTTATATTCTATTGTCTGTGAGTATCTATGTATTTATACATACCACATCTTCTTTATCCATTCATCTATCAATGGACACTAACATTGCTTCCATATCTTGGCTATTGTAAATAATGCTGTAATGAACATTGGGGTGCATATACCTTTTCAAATTAGTCTTTTCATTTTCTACAGTTAAATACCCAGAAGTAGAATTGAATTGTATGGTGATTCTATTTTTAATTTTATAAGCAATTGACATACTCTTTTTCATAATATCTGCACCAATTTACGTTCCCACAAATAGTACACAATGGTTCTTTTTTCCACACATTCCCACCTACACTTGTTATTTTTTGTCTTGCTGATACTGAGGTGATATCTCATTGTGATTTTGAGTTGCATTTCCCTAGTGATTAGTATCATTGAGCATCTTTTTATGTGTCTTTTGACCATCTGTGTGGACATTTTTTTAATAACCAATCACAATGACTCATAATAATGAGCTTTGTGTGTTTGTATCATATTCATCTTGGAAATACCATGATCAACATTGTTTTTTTCCTTGAGAGTTTATACACCCAGGATCTCCTTTAAAGTTTTTTCCCATCATTTTCCCACTTAATCCTTAAAACCCACTACCTAAATCTAAACACTACTTTTGAAAATATTTTTAAATATCAGTAAATAACCCACACACAAAAAAAAAACTCCACATCAATGGATATGATAAGAAAAAATGTACTCAAGGTGTTATTTCCATGAAATATTCCAGACCACATATTCAGAGCTTGGAGAAACCTACCTGAGTGCCTTGGAATATGAATGATATTTTTCATTCCTGTTTCTTCTTTCTTAAAAATGGATATTAATCATATTATCAGCTTTATCTTTAAATTACCAGTGCAAACTAAGTAATGAATATAGGAGCCCAATAGCTGGTAGGACTCTGAGAGTGAACCCTGTTAATTTCTATGATTTCATTGTGATTTATTACTGATGATAGCAACATTTGACTCTCTAGCATTGTACACAGATGCCCAGCAACCTAAGTATACATCTTTTTTGTTGTCTCATCTGTTCAGTTCAGTAGCTCAGTCGTGTCTGACTCTTTGTGACCCTGTGAATCGCAGCACGCCAGACCTCCCTGTCCATCACCAACTCCAGGAGTTCACTGAAACTCATGTCCATCAAGAAGGTGATGCCATCCAGCCATCTCATCCTCTGCTGTCCCCTTCTCCTCTTGCCCCCAATCCCTCCTAGCATCAGAGTCTTTTCCAGTGAGTCAACTCTTTGCATGAGGTGGCCAAAGTATTGGAGTTTCAGCTTTAGCATCAGTCCTTCCAATGAACACCCAGGATTGATCTCCTTTAGAATGGACTGGTTGGATCTCCTCGCAGTCCAAGGGACTCTCAAGAGTCTTCTCCAGCACCACAGTTCAAAAGCATCAATTCTTTGGCGATCAGCTTTCTGTACAGTCCAACTCTCATATCCATACATGACCACTGAAGAAAACCATAGCCTTGACTAGACAGACTTTTGGTTGGTCATACAAGGAGTAACAGTCTTTTAATTTCATGACTGTAATCAGCATCCTCAGTTATTTTGGAGCCCAGAAAAATAAAATCTGACACTGTTTCCACTGTTTCCCCATCTATTTCCCATGAAGTGATGGGACCAGATGCCATGATCTTAGTTTTCTGAAGGTTGAGATTTAAGCCAACTTTTTCATTCTCCTCTTTCACTTTCATCAATAGGCTTGTTAGTTCCTCTTCACTTTCTGCCATAAGGATGGTGTCATCTGCATTTCTGAGGTTATTGATATTTCTCCCGGCAATCTTGATTCCAGCCTGTGCTTCTTCCAGCCCAGCGTTTCTCATGATGTACTCTGCATATAAGTTAAATAAGTTAGGGTGACAATATTCAGCCTTGATCTACTCCTTTTTCTATTTGGAACCAGCCTGTTGTTCCATGTCAACTTCTAACTGTTGCTTCCTGACCTGCATACAGATTTCTCAAGAGGCAGGTCAGGTGGTCTGGCATTCCTATCTCTTTCAGAATTTTCCACAGTTTATTGTGATCCACACAGTCAAAGGCTTTGGCATAGTCAATAAATCAGAAATAGATTATTTTCTGGAACTCTCTTGCTTTTTTCATTATCCAGCGGATGTTGGCAATTTGATCTCTGGTTCCTCTGCCTTTTCTAAAACCAGCTTGAACATCTGGAAGTTCACAGTTCACATATTGCTGAAGGCTGGCTTGGAGAATTTTGAGCATTACTTTACTAGCATGTGAGATGAGTTCAATTGTGCGGTAGTTTGAGCATTCTTTGACATTGCCTTTCTTTGGGACTGGAATGAAAACTGACCTTTTCCAATCCTGTGGCCACTGCTGAGTTTTCCAAATTTGCTGGCATATTGAGTGTGTCACTTTCACAGCATCATCTTTCAGGATTTGAAATAGCTCAACTGAAATTCCATCACCTCCACTAGCTTTGTTCATAGTTATGCTTTCTAAGACCCACTGGACTTCACATTCCAGGATGTCTGGCTCTAGGTGAGTGATCACACCACAGTGATTATCTGGGTCATGAAGATCTTTTTTGTACAGTTCTTCTGTGTATTCTTGTCACCTCTTCTTAATGTCTGCTTCTCTTAGGTCCCTACCATTTCTGTCCTTTATCAAGCCCATCTTTGCATGCAATGTTCCCTTGGTATCTCTAATTTTCTTGAAGAGATCTCTCGTTTTCCCATTCTGTTGTTTTCTTCTATATCTTTGCACTGATCGCTGAGGAAGGCTCTTATTTCTCCTTGCTGTTCTTTGGAACTCTGTTGAGAAGCAGCCAAGTGTCACACAATAGCTAAATCTGCTCTAAACCTAGCAGAAGAAATTTGAACTTTGGAGTCAGGAGAAACAATATACAGATCCCAACTCCAGCTTTCCAATTTGAGTCCTGAGCAAGTTTTATGGACTCCAGTGTCTTTGTATTTTAAATGGAGATGATGAAATGTAAAAGAGATGCTTGATTAATGTAACATTTGAAATTTTCTTAACATATATTACAGCAATCACTCACACCACCACCATCCATCACTATCTTTCCTACCCCCTTGATGGCCTCATCAGCACCACCCCCACTGTCACCCTATGGGTCATCAAGCATCTCTACCAGGCTTTCTCCTCCTCCTTCCTCTGCAGTGTTGACTGAGCCAATAAACTGAGCCAATGAGCAGCCCAAGAAGTACCTAAATGTTACCACTCTCAAAGAATTATTAATGTCCTTCTGATGAAAAGATATGCTTTGGGTAGTTAGATGTAAACTACTGGTATTTTACTTTCTATTTCAATTTGTTAAAAAGGAAGGAAGATGAATAGGTTTGGGTACCTTGATGCAGAATTATTCACAAACACATGTTGTTATATTGGCTTGTATTTTGCATATAGAACAAAACATGAACTATCTTCTCACTTTTTCTGTTTTTATACTGATGAGAAAATTGAGCCACAATCTACTCTATTTTGCTTCCTTACCAGTCATAATACAAGTAACATTCAAGGAAAAAAATACCAATATAATTTCTGTACTTCACAGAGAGAAAAAGTTTACAAGATTAAAAAGAGTTTCTTTTGTCCTTAATCAAAGTAAATGGAAGAGGGAGTGGACATTTCAGCTCAAAATAATCAGTCAACTTATAATGATTTGAGAATGATCTTGCTTTTATGGCTTTAGCAGTTTGTTCTGACAGCCTTGAATTCACCAGATAATTATGCAACTCTTCATGTCTTTTTGGCTATATGGACACGGCCACTAATATATCCAAGATAAATGTGAAGGCCTTTTAAAACTCAATTAAAAAAAAAAAAAAAACCACAACCTCTAAAGAAAAGGCCTTTGGAATATAAAGTCCCTCATTTATCTGACAGGATAATAGCAAGGGTGTTTTTATTTTCAGCAATTCACAAGTATAAATATATTATCAGTTTCTTACACAGACTATCTGCATTATAAACACAACTTTGTAATTATCACAGTCACCCTTTGCATCTCGTTTATACTTAACACCATTAAAAAGAACCCATTTCAACGCTGTTGGCCACTAGAAAGTCTGTGACCTAAGCAAAACTTCAGTTCACTCCAAGAACAGGATGGCTCTGCTCTAAGTCTTTTGGCAAAGACCAGGATTTTAATGACCTTAAACAAGCAGAGCAGGCAGTCACATTGCCTGAGAACTTCAGAGCTTTTGAACAGTTTATTCTTGTTGAGGCAAGCTCAGGGAAAAGCCTTGGCAGCAAGCTGAACATGGGGGCAAAGGGTTTCAAGTGGTTATTTTTCTGCATGTAACTCTTTATGGCTGGGTAGAAAAAGGAGAGTGTTTATAGAGAGCTTTGCCTAGGGATACTCTCAGATCTCTTTCTCTGGATGTGTTGCAAAGGAAAGAGTCCTCAGCTGGCATTTAGTTTCCCTAATTTGTACCTAAGTCCTTATAAGAACATGAAGAGCAAGTGGATGTGTGTTGGGGGTAGGGTATAACTTCTGGTTAAATCTATCTCTTTCTTCTTGAGGAAAGCTGGTGATCTGTTTCTCTTTTTCCTTGGATTCCTTTCAGAAGTTAGAAGTGAGGGCAGAGAGAGAATCATTGCCTACCCCAACCCCCAAAACTGAAATCTTGGAAACATCATTGACTTCTCTGTCTCTGGTGTTTCCATTACCCACCCCCAAGAAATCCTCAAATGTGAAGTTATCTTCTCTCATGTGAAATTATCTTTTCCATTGCCATCACTCTCATCCAAAGCACCACCATGTTTTACCCAAGTAGTTTCAAGAGCTGGTCTCTGAACTCTAGTCCCATCCCCTTTAAGTCATCCTCCATCCTGCAGCAAGATAATGTAAAATGTAGTTATTCATGGCATTTTCCTGTGTTAAAACCTTCAGTGCTTTTTCCATTATATTTAGCCTGTTCATGTACATCAATAGAGTATACAAATCCTTCTGCTAATTGGCCCCTGCCTAACTCTCATTTCTCACCATTTTCCCTCTCATATTCTAAGGTCAAGCATGTTGCATTTCCAACAGTGTTTTGAAGATGATACATTCTCACTGGTCTATGACATTTCACTTTGTATGTGGTATTCTCCCTCCATCTTTCTCCATCCGTTTCTACTCTCACCACATACTCTCTGGTTAATTTCCTTTATTTCTTCAGATCTTAGCTCAAATGTCACTTCCTCAGGAATGTCTATACTAATTCCCAATTGGTGATGGACAGGGAAGCCTGGTGTGCTGCAGTCCATAGGGTCACAATGAATCGAACACAACTGAGCGACTGAACTGACTGAAGTACAATCCCTGTGATTTTACATACTTTTGTAACACTCGTGAAAATTTATTGCATTTACTTGTAAGTATCAGTCAGCCCCATAATATTATAGCTCCTTTAAGTTAGATTACAAGGTCTACTTTGTTCAAAACTGTTTCTTTTGAGTAAAGCATGTACTCTGGCACAGAAGGCATTCCATGAATTTCTTTTTTATTTATTGGAGGCTAATTACTTTACAATATTATATTGGTTGGTTTTGCCATACATTGACATGAATCTGCCCCGGGTGTACATGTGTTCCCCTTCTTGAACCCCCCTCCCACCTCCCTCCTCTCCATATCCTCCCTCTCGGTCATCACTGTGCACCAGCCCCGAGCATCCTGTATCACGCGTCAAACCTGGACTGGTGATTAGTTTCACATATGATAATATACATGTTTCAATGCCATTCTCCCAAATCATCCCACCGTCACCCTCTCCCACAGAGTCCAAAAGACTGTTCTATACACCTGTGTCTTTTTTGCTGTCTCATATACAGGGTTAAGGTTAACATCCTTCTAAATTCCATATATATGTGTTAGTATACTGTATTGGTGTTTTTCTTTCTGGCTTACTTCACTCTGTATAATAGGCTCCAATTTCATCCACCTCATTAGAACTGATTCAAATGTATTCTTTTTAATGGTTGAATAATACTCCATTGTGTATATGTACCAAAGCTTTCTTATCCATTCGTCTGCAGATGGACATCTAGGTTGCTTCCATGTCCTCACTATTATAAACAGTGCTGCAATGAACATTGGAGTACAAGTGTTTCTTTCAATTCTGATTTCCTCAGTGTGTATGCCCAGGAGTGCGATTGTTGGATCATATGGCAGTACAGAGAAGGCAATGGCAACCCACTCCAGTACTCTTGCCTGGAAAATCCCATGGATGGAGGAGCCTGGTAGGCTGCAGTCCATAGGGCTGCGAGTCGGACACAACTGAGCGACTTCACTTTCACTTTTCACTTTCATGCATTGGAGAAGGAAATGGCAACACACTCCAGTGTTCTTGACTGGAGAATCCCAGGGACAGTGGAGCCTGTTGGCTGCCATCTATGGGGTTGCACAGAGTCGGACACGACTGAAGCAACTTAGCAGCAGCATGGCAGTTCTATTTCCAGTTTTTTGAGGAATCTCCACACTGTTCTCCATAGTGGCTGTACTAGTTTGCATTCTCACCAACAGTGTAAGAGGGTTCCCTTTTCTCCACACCCTCTCCAGCATTTATTGCATGTAGACTTTTGGATAGCAGCCTTATTCAATAGTAATGGATAAATATTTCAGTTGGATGGTAAATGGAACATTGAGGGAAAATACACTAAGAGAGTTGCTAGAGGGCTTCCCTGGTGGCTTAGTGGTGAAGAATCTGTCTGCCCATGCAGGAGACATGGGTTTGATCCCTAATCCAGAAAGATCCCACATGCTATGGAGCAACTAAGCCTGTGTGCCACAACTACTGAGCCTGTGCTCCAGAACCCAGGAGCCACAACTCTTGAGCCCACATGCCACAGATACTGAAGCCCTCACACCCTAGAGCTTGTGCTCCACAATAGAGAAACCACCACCATAAGAAACGCACACACTGCAACTGAGGAGTAGACCCTGCTTGCTGCAACTAGAGAAACCCCTACACAGCAACAGAGACCAGCACAGCCAAAAATAAATAAATTTATTTTTTTAACAGATATACTAGAATGATTAGTTGGAGCCCAATCATAAAGAACCATTAATGCCATATTAAAAAATGTAAGTCTTGACTGGAAATAGTAGAGACTCACTGGAGAATGTGACAGATTTGAAGCCCTCTTCCTAGAAGAATCTCAAAAAGCTTATGTGTACTTAACAAAGTGATATTCATGAAAGTTCTTCTAAGAGTGCTATTTATATATCCCTTACAGACTCCCAAGTTATAAAGTTAAAACATGGCTTAAGGACAAAAATTCAGTTAAAATTAACTATGTTTTTTCTGAAGATAAAATTGATTTTGTGAGCAAGCAAATGGCAATTTTGACCAGGACTCCTCAGTTGTGTATATGCGTGTGAGTCTTTTGAGTTTTATTTAAATTTTGTTTCCCATCTCCTAGCCTGCAAACACCTGAATATGCTTGTATATGTGTACTGTTAGAAATAAACTAAACTTGCTCATTTTCTAGTCCTAGCTCCAACCTCTTTTCAATGTGCAACTTATGTCCCACCCATAAAAATTCCATGGAATCCTATGAATTCCAATATTTACCCCTTTTGTTTATTATATACTTCACGCCTGCTACAGCCCTCCACGTCTTCATAGACCCAGTTTAATTAAGCCTCCTCTACTCTGAGACCTTCCTGAACTTCTACTCTTCACAAAATGAATGCCTCCTGTTCTCAATGAAATATGTGTATCACTATTTTCAAATTGCTTCATATTTGTTTTTCATGTGCCTCCACAATGCTTCCAATATTGCTCCCATTTTTACCTTGAGTTACTTTAGTAAAGGAGATATCAAAGAGTGTTGCTATTGCCCCCCCAACCAGTATACTTGTGATCTTGATAAAAATGTAGACATTCAGACCACAACCCAAACTTCTAAATCTGCATCATAAGATATTCCCCAGTTTATTTTTATCACAGCAGAGTTCTAAAAGTCCTTCCATAAAGTATCTAAAATGGTTAATATATAAAAGATGTTCAGTACCGTCTGGCTTGATGGATGGATAAAGCATAGACAATCAGAGGCATTTAATGTATTATCAGTATACATATGTAGTTTCAGAATTTATCTCAGGGTACACCATAGATAACCTGGATAATAGATTAAATTTATGTGTCATGAAATATCACCAAAAGCCATAAAATGATAAAAGACCCTGATGCATACCTGGAGATTTTGGCAGAGAACGTTATAAAGTATTCTGCAAGTTGAAGATCTTTCTAAAAATCACTATACCTCAACATATTTTGGCTTAGAATTACTTCACTGCATTCAAATATTTGTTTTCATTCCTGCATATTTTCTTCTGCCTTTCCTTCCTGCATCAATTCATACATGGAAGTTAGTTAACTCAGACTGTCAGCTGGTAAAACTGTCTTCAGAGAAAAACATGAACATGTACTAAATTCAAGGACAAGAATCTGCAGGATTGTTGGGCTTATTGGGGCACCACACAGTAAGGAACACACTATAGCTGTAACTCCAGCACGACTTTGATCAAGGTTAAGACTACAGAAAGGTGGAAGAACAGAAGTCAACCATAAACCTTTCAGATTCTTCCTCTAGAAAAAATAAAATTACTCCCAATTATTTTCAGTCCACGTGGCCAAGAGAGTCTTACTAAAGTTCCAAAATGGTGTCTCACTCCTCATGGAAATCAGAAAAGCACTGAATCAGAGGCAGCTGAGGACATCTCAAAGGACAAGACATGAACAAGCAAGGGGGCCTGTCACAGAAAAAGAGATAAGGAAAGAAATGATGAGTTTGTTTTCTTTTTCTGTGAAAGTTTTAATTCCCACATTTCCATTACTTAATGTGTCATTATTTCACTTTTCAGCAGTTGGCAAACAAAAAACATTCCACCATTTATTTTAAAATTGGTAGTCAACACACAATACATCAGATTTTTATATTCTCTCAAAGGAAAATTCTCAAAAGAATCAAATCTGGAGCTTTCCTAGAGATTTTCCTTGGGAAGTTGACCTTCAAGTTCTTAGATATCAGTTATATACTCCTAACCAAAGGTTTAATTTCAGAGATTATGGGGGCAGAGACAAAAAAGATCTGTCATGGACATTCCAGCCATAAATATCTGTCAGAACTGATGGGGAAGACTTTTTCATTGCCTATTAAAGGCCAAATTCCCAACCCAGAATTGAGGGTCATTATGATGTGGCCCGTTTCAATTTCTAGTCTTATTTCTACCATGTCTCTGTACTCTAGCCAAGTAGAACAAGTTGTGTTTTGTATATACCCTTTAATTTACTGTTTTTGAGATTCTGCTTACAGTTCTTTTCACTTATAATTCCCTTGCTTCCCATACCTCTTGATCAAAATCTATCCTATAGCTAAGACCCAGTACAAATGACACTTGCCCTGAGGCCCCAAAATCCCCAGTAACTGAGAATGCACTCTTTCAAATATCTCAGAGACACATGAGCTTCACTTAACAATATATTTACTCATATGCATGTTTAATGTAACTTACTAGACTGAAAGTTTCCTGATAGTTGGAAATTAATCCATCTTTGTGTTCTTTTTTCGTACCTGATATAGTGATTTGCACATATGGAATGATTTAAGTATTCAGTAAAATGATGAGACAATTATAATCATTATTAGCCCCCAAGTTTTCTAAAATCCTAATTCAGTTGTCCCTTGAATAACATGAGTTTGAACTGCATAAGTCCACTTATATATAGTTCTCATTAATAGTTAGTACAGTAGTACATGTTGAGTTGGTTGAGTTCTCATACATGGACCCGTGCAAGAAACTCAGTACAGGAAGGCAGACTATATTTTTTCAGTTATAATTTACCTGTTTATTTGTGTTGCAAGATCTTTTTATTATGTTCCAGATGACTTATGCATTCTTGTGTTTCATTGTTTCATTTAGTCTTCTATTCAATTATTTTATTGTGTTATTTCAGTTATTAAATTCTTCATTTCTATTTGGATCTTTTTTTTATATATTTTCTAGTTCCTTATGAAAATTCTCATCATGTTCATTTATTGTTTTCAAAACTCAGTTACCATCCTTATAAATAATGTTTCAGATTCTTCTGGTAAATTATTTATATTTCATTATTTCTTTCAGGAGCTTTCTCTTGCTCTTTCAATTAAGACCAATTCTTTCAGCTTTTCATTTTGTTCAGTTTTCTCTGCCTGTATGAATTTAGGTGAAACAGTTACCTACTGAGGTCTTGAAGGTGTGTCTTTATGTTAGAGTCTCCATACACAGACTGCATGTGCACACGTCCTTTGATCGGTGAGCTGGATTTGACATGAGTATATGTCATATCTTTCTGCTGGGTATGCTAGGAGCTCTCAGGACGTGGAGGGGCTAGAGCTGGAGCCAGGTGTGAGCAGGGGATTCCGCTCTGCTCAATGGTCATTATTGCCTGTCAGGGGTAGGGTCTGATCCCATGTTGTTTAAACAAAAGCCCTGAAGGTCAGATCCAACCTTGTTCTGGTATCCCGTTAAATGTGTTTCCCCCTGCCCAGGGATAAGATGTTTGCTTCAGAATGGAGCAGTGATGAAGTAAGGCAACCCATGTGGGCTGTTGACTCATGCCAGCCACAAAATTCTGAGCTTGCTAAGATGTACTGCCTGTGTTCAAGAAGATCAGGAAGATCCCCTGGAGAAGGGAATAGCAACATGCTGCAGTATTCTCACCTGGAAAATTCCATGGACAGTGGAGCCTGGTGGGCTACAGTCCATGAGGTTTCAAAGAGTTGGACAATTGAGAAAATAACACTTTCTTTTCACTTTTTTGTGTTCCTTCTATGCCTGATTTGTTGAGAGAGTTTTCTCAATCTACTGATTTGATCGTATGATTTTTATCCTTCTTTCAACTAATGCTGTGCAACACATTGATTAATATGTGATGTTAAGCTGTCCTTGCATCCCACAAATAAGTTCAACTTTCATCCACCTCATTAGAACTGATTCAAATGCATTCTTTTTAATGGCTGAGCAGATGACACTACCCTTATGGCAGAAAGTGAAGAGGAACTCAAAAGCCTCTTGATGAAAGTGAAAGAGGAGAGTGAAAAGGTTGGCTTGAAGCTCAACATTCAGAAAACAAAGATCATGGCATCTGGTCCCATCACTTCATGGGAAATAGATGGAAAAATAGTGGAAACAGTGTCAGACTTTATTTTTTTGGGCTCCAAAATCACTGCAGATGCTGATTGCAGCCATGAAATTAAAAGACGCTTACTCCTTGGAAGGAAGTTATGACCCACCTTGATAATATATTAAAAAGCAGAGACATTCCTTTGCCAACAAAGGTCCGTCTAGTCAAGGCTATGGTTTTTCCCGTGGTCATGTATGGATGTGAGAGTTGGATTGTGAAGAAAGCTGATCGCCAAAGAATTGATGCTTTTGAACTGTGGTGTTGGAGAAGACTCTTGAGAGTCCCTTGTACCACAAGGAGATCCAACCAGTCCATTCTTAGGGAGATTGATCCTGGGTGTTCATTGGAAGGACTGATGCTAAAGCTGAAACTGCAATACTTTGGCCACCTCATGCGACAAGTTGACTCACTGGAAAAGACTCTGATGCTGGGAAAGGTTGGGGGCGGGAGGAGAAGGGGACGACAGAGAATGAGATGGCTGGATTGCATCACCGACTCTGTGGACATGAGTTTGAGTGAACTCCGGGAGTTGGTGATGGACAGGGAGGCCTGGCGTGCTGTGATTCATGGGGTCGCAGAGAGTCAGACATGACTAAGCGACTGAACTGAACTGAATACTCTATTGTGTATATGTACCAAAGCTTTCTTATCCATTCGTCTGCAGATGGACATCTAGGTTGCTTCCATGTCCTGGCTATTATAAACAGTGCTGCAATGAACACTGGAGTACATGTGTCTCTTTCAATTCTGGTTTCCTCGGTGTGTATGCCCAGGAGTGAGTGAAGTAAGCCAGAAAGAAAAACACCAATACAGTATACTAGCGCATATATATGGAATTTAGAAAGATGGAAATGATAACCCTGTTACGAGACAGCAAAAGAGACACAGGTGTATAGAACACTCTTTGGGACTCTGTGGGAGAGGGTGAGGGTGGGATGATTTGGGAGAATGGCATTGAAACATGTATGTTGTCATATGTGAAACAAATCGCCAGTTCAGGGTCGATGCATGTTACAGGATACTCGGGGCTGGTGTGCGGGGATGACCCAGAGGGAGGATAAGGGAGGAGGGAGATGAGAAGGGGGTTCAGGAAGGGGAACTCATGTACACCCAGGGCAGATTCATATCAATGTATGGCAAAACCAACCAATATAATATTGTAAAATAATTAGCCTCCAATAAAAAAAAAAAAGAAGTTCAACTTTACCATGGTGTATGATGCTGATTGCTGCCATGAAATTTAAAAACGCTTACTCCTTGGAAGGAAAGTTATGACCAACCTAGATAGCATATTAAAAAGCAGAGACATTACTTTGCCAACAAAGGTCCATCTAGTCAAGGCTATGGTTTTTCCAGTGGTCATGTATGGACGTGAGAGTTGGACTGTGAAGAAAGCTGATCGCCAAAGAATTGATGCTTTTGAACTGTGGTGTTGGAGAAGACTCTGGAGAGTCCCTTGGACTGCAGGGAGATCCAACCAGTCCATTCTAAAGGAGATCAATCCTGGGTGTTCATTGGAAGGACTTATGCTGAAGCTGAAACTCCAGTACTTTGGCCACCTCATGCGAAGAGTTGACTCACTGGAAAAGACTGATGCTGGGAGGGATTGGGGGCAGGAGGAGAAGGGGATGACAGAGAACAAGATGGCTGGATGGCATCAACGACTTGATGGACATGGGTTTTAGTGAACTCCAGGAGTTGGTGATGGACAGGGAGGCCTGGAGTGCTGTGATTCATGGGGTCACAAAGAGTCAGACACGACTGAGTGACTGAACTGAACTGAACTGATGATCTTTTTACTATGCTGATAAATTCAATTTGCTAATATTTTGTGTGGAAAAGGAAATGGCAGCCCACTCCAGTATTCTTGCCTGGAAAATCCCATGGACAGTGGAGTCTGGTGGGCTACAGTCCAAAGGATCACAAAGAGTCAGACATGACTGAAGTGACTAAGCACAATATTTTGTTGAAAATTTTTACATCTATATTCACTGGGGACATTGGCTTGTAAATATATTTTCCTGTAGTGTCCTTATTTGGTTTTGGTATCACCATAATTTTGGCCTTGTGATATTAGTTTGAAAGTATTTCCTCTTCTTATTTTTATAGTTTAAGAAGCATTGGCATTAATTCTTTAAATGTTTGGTAGAATTCACCAAAGAAGCCATCTCTTCTAGGGCTTTGCTTTGTCTGGAATTTTGATTATTATGCAGTCTCCTTTCTAATTATTCGTCTGTTAATATTTTCTATTTCTGCCTGACTTAATCTTTGTAGATTGTATATTTCTAATAATTTATCAATTTCTTCTATGCTATCCAATTTGATGGTGTATCCATTTGTTCATACCAGCTTCTTGTGATCCTTTTGATTTCTGAGATGTCAGCTTTAATATCTCCTCTTTCATTTGTAGTTTTATTTAGTTGAGTCCTCTCTCTGGAGTGGCTTGCCATTGCCTTTTATAGCTAAAAGTTTGTCAACTGCATTTATAGTTTCATGAAACCAACGTTGCTTCACTGATTTATTTTCTATTGTCTTTCTAGACTCTGTTTCTGCTCTATTCTTTATTTCCTTCTTTCTGATTTGTGCTTAGATTGTTCTTTTGTAATTCCATAACGTGTGAAGTTAGTTCTTTAATATCTTTCTTTTCATAATATAGGCATTCCTCACAATAAATAAATATTCCTCCTAAAACTGCTTTTGCTGCATCATATAAGCTTTCTTATGTTGTAGTTTTGTTTTTGTTTGTTTTAAGATACTTCATGATTTCCCTTTTTATTCTTCTTTAACCCATTGGCGGTTCAAGAATGTGTTGTTTAATTTCCACATATCTGTGATGTTTTAAAAAAATTTCCTCTTGTTATTAATTTGTTTAATAATACTGTGATCAGAAAAGATACTTGATATGATTTCAACTTCTTTTTGTTTCTTTTTCTTTGACAGTAAGTATGTGAAAGACATCTTTGACTATAGTGTATTTCTTTAGTTTATCCTTAATTCTAATTTTTCTTGTGTTAAAATTTTTCAATTTTAATCCAGATGTAGAATAAAGGGAGTTATTCATCATGTTGCAACATTTTCATACTTAAATTTGTCTTTGAGTTATAATTGACATATAACTTTATATTAATTTCAGGTGTAATTTTTAGGTACAATTTTAATTACAAAAATCTAGTATATGTATATATTGTGAAAGGATCACCACAATAAAGCCTAGATAACATTTTCACCATACATAGTTACAAACACTTTTCTTGTGAAAAGGATTTTTAAGGTCTATTCTTTAGCAACTTTCAAATATGTTCCGTTCCGTCGCTCAGTCGTGTCTGACTCTTTGCGACCCCATGGACTGTAGCCTACCAGGCTTCTCTGTCCATGGGATTCTCCAGGCAAGAATACTGGAGTGGGTTACCGTTTCCTTCTCCAGGGGATCTTCCCGACCCAGGGATTGAGCCCAGGTCTCCCGCATTGGAGGCAGACGCTTTAACCTCTGAGCCACCAGGGAAGCCCTTCAAATATGTAATACAGTATTATTAACTAGAGTCACCATGCTGTGTATTGCATAACCATGACTTATTTATTTTATAACTGGAAGTTTCTACCTTCAATTCCCTTTACCCATTTTCCCACACCTCACCCTCTACCTCTGGCAATCACCAATCTGTTCTTTAGATCAATGAGCTTAGGATTTTTTTGCTTGGTTTTTGTTTTTGGATTCCATATATAAGGGAGATCATTTGATATTTGTTCTTCTCTGTCTGACTTTATTTCATAGATAGTGCCCTCAGTGTTCACCTGTGTTGTCACAAATGGCAATTATGTCATTCCTCTTATTGCTGAATAGTATTCTATTATATATATGAATATGTATTTGTGTGTACTTGTATGTGCATGTGTGTGTGTGTGTATCCATTTATCTTAAGATTTTATTTTCTCAAATTTGTTAAGGCTTGCTTTTTGACCAAACATATGATCTATTCTGGAGAATGTTACATGTGCACTTGAAAATAATGTGTATTCATATTCTGTTAGAATGCCTTACTTATTTCTCTTAGGTTCATTTGTTCTGTAGTGTTATTCAGACACACTGTTTCCTTGGTGATTTACTCTCTGAATTCAACATCTCTTCAGTTTTGAAAGTGGATACTGAAGTCTCCTACTATTATTGTATTGAGGCCTATTTTTACACTCAGTTCGGTTGGTATTTGTTTTGAATATATAGACATTCCAATGGTGAGTTCATATGCATTTACAACTATTAAGATCCCCAAGAGAGGGAAATGGCAACCCACTGCAGTATTCTTGGCTGGAGAATCCCATGAACAGAGGAGCCTGGCAGGCTATATAGTCCATGGGGTTGCAAGAGTCAGACATGACTTAGGGACTAAAGCACCACCAAGGACTTACTGTCATTTTTTAAATAAGAAATTTAAACCTATTATTGTCATTGTTTTCTGACTGGATTTTAAATTCCTGTGTTTGTTTCTTTTCTCTTACTGTTTTCCTTTATAGTTTCCTCTGTGGTATGCTTTAATACCCTTCTCTTTTATCTTTTGTGTATTTACTATATGTTTTCTTTGAGGTTTCCAGGAAGCTACATGCTGCTGCTGCTGCTGCTGCGAAGTCACTTCAGTCGTGTCCAACTCTGTGTGACCCCATAGATGGAAGCCCACCAGGCTCCCCTTCCCTGGGATTCTCCAGGCAAAAACACTGGAGTGGGTTGCCATTTCCTTCTCCGATGTGTGAAAGTGAAAAGTGAAAGTGAAGTCGCTCAGTCGTGTCCAACTCCTAGCGACCCCACGGACTGCTGCCTACCAGGCTCAACCATCCATGGGATTTTCTAGGCAACAGTACTGGAGTGGCTTGCCATTGCCTTCTCCGAGGAAGCTACATAAAATGTCTTATATTTATAATGGCTTGTTTGAAGATGAAAGTAGCTTATCTTCAGCTGCACATAAAAACTACACTTTTACTTTTCTTCTCTCCACATTTTATGCTACTTTACATCATTTATATTATTCATCAATTAACAAATTATTTTAGTTATTATTATTTTTAATACAATGGAGTTTTAACCTTTATACTAGAGATAAAAGCAATTTACACATCACCATTACAGTATTAGGGTTTTTTGAACTAGGCAATGTACTTAATTTTACCACTGAGTTTTATATTTTTATATGTTTTTATGTTATTAATTTGTCTCCTTTCATTTTAAACTTAAGTATTCTCTTTCGTATTTCCTATAAGTTCTGTCTAATGGTGATAGATTACCTTACTTTTATTTGTCTGGGAATGATTTTATCTCTTCATTTCCCAAGGAGAGATTTGCCAGATATACTCTTGATTGGCAATTTTTTTTTTCTTTCAGCACTTTGAATTTATTATCCCATTCCCTCATGGCCTCACAAGTTTCCTGCATAGAAATTTTCTAATAGATTTATAGAGGTTTTCTTCTCATATGAAGAGTTGTTTTACTCTTTCATAATTCTCTTTGTCTTTAATTTTTAATATTTTGAATATAGTGCATCTCTGCATATTCTTCTTTGAACTGATCTTTCTTTGAGTCCTTTGAACTTGCTATACCTTAATATCCAAATTTGTTCCAAGATTTGGGAAGTTTTCAGCTAGCATTTCTTAAAATAAAATTCCTTCCCCTTTCTGTCTCCTTCTGGGATCCCACAATGTAAATAATCATTCACTTTATGCTTTAATCACATAGACTTTCTTCACAGTTTCTTCTTTTACTTGGTGTTCCTCTGTATAATTTCAAATGATCTACCTTCGAGTTTTCTGACCCTCTCTTCTACATAATAAAGTCTTTTGTTGAAGTTCTATTAAAATTTTCAGTTTTGCATTGTATTCTTCAGCTCTAGTATTTCTGTTTTGTTCTTTTCATGATTTCTTCTTTATTAAACTGATTTTGTTCATGCATTGTTTTTATTATTTCCTTTAGTTATCTGTGTTCTCACATTTCATTGAGTTTCTTTAGTATTATTTTGAATTCATGGTGAGGCAAGTCAGATTTCCGTTTCCTTGGGTTCAACTACTTAGCTTTATTAGTTCCCTTGAGGCATCATGTATGCTTAATTTTTCATAATCCATGCTGCCTTGCATTGGTGTCTGTGCATATGAAGGAACAAACACCTCTTCCAGTATTGTCATTATGGTTTTGGGAGATACAGACATCCTTTCAGTTCTCCAGACTGATGGGATTACCTCCAAAGTTGCTGTTGTGCTGAGTTGGAGCCAATTTCAAGGCTATCTCTTGGTCTGCTGTGGAGTGCACAATTGACAGACTGCTTATCCAGTGTTTGGTTGGCTGTGGATCCTGTCTGGTCCCTCAGTAGATGGGACCATCTGCAGAAACTTATTAAGTATGATGATACTGGGACAAGGGTATGGCTTCAGAATACACACTTTGGTCCTCATGGGTTCTATTACCAAGTTCACCGGTAGATAGAACTCCCACAAGATCCCTGGGAGCACTCTCTCTGGGTTGTTGGGTGGGCCCCTGAATAGGGAGGACTGGCACTGGACTGTGGCTGAGGAGAGCTGGAACCAATCACCAGGGATGTTTTAGGTCCCACAGCCCAGATTAGGTCTGCAGACCTGGACCTGGAGGCATTAATGAGCATTTCTCCCACCATATCTCTTGGCCTCGACTGCACCCCAGGCTATCACAATCTGGATCCTAAAGTTCCCCTAAGACACTTTTTGAATGAATGTCAAATTATTGTTGTTCACAGGGAACATGAGAGGAAGATGTCTTATCTGACATCTTGCTGATGCCAGTTTCTAAGTGGTCTTATAAAGCAGATAAATGCATGCAGAAAACATAATGTTGCTTCCTGAAGCATCATGTCCTGTATTCACTCATAATGGTGGAAGTGTAGGTTTTACTATATTGAACCAGATAAGTCTTCAGTAGGATTTAGTCCCAAGATTAAGCACTAAGTAAATGTTACACTAGTTGCCAAACTACTTGAAAATAATAGGATTCTAAAAAAAACTTGAAGATGAAAGTACATTGAGATTATTTTATAATAGCTCCAGATTATTTTTGACAGAATATCAGCACCAAGATATGTGATAAACTGTCAAATACTACATATTAGAAACAGATTACTCTTATTACCTATGGCTCAGCTATGACTTTATGCACAGATTGTGATATACAAATTTATACATTGTTTTCTATGCCTAAGTGAACATGATAATGATAATACTGGTAATTTGGGCCTTATAATTGGCCATTCTTGTCAATCCCTGTATCTTCTCAAATCTGTAGTCCCTTAGCTGAACACTAACTCCAGATAGTATTGGTCCCTGATGTCTCCAATACCATACCCTTCCAACCTTTTAGAAAACTTAAATGTAAAAAGCAAATTGTTGTTGTTGTTCGGTTACTAAGTCATGTCCAAATCTCTGCAACCCCATGGACTGCAGGGTGCCGGGCTTCCCTATCCTTCACTGTCTCCAAGAGTTTGCTCAAACTCATGTCCATTAAATCAGTAAAGCCATCCAACCATCTCATCCTCCGTCACCAACTTCTCCTCCTGCCCTCAGTCTTTCCCAGCATCAGGGTCTTTTCCAATGAGCCAGCTTTTCAGATCAGGTGACCAAAGTATTGGAGCTTCAGCATCAGTCCTTCCAAAGAATACTCAGGGTCAAATACTACATTATATGGTAAAGTGTCCGTCAAGCTTACTACATATTACTAAAATGATTTATATGCTTGTCTCTCCCATTAGATTCTAGATCAATAAAGGAAGTATCTGTTGATAATTCTTTGCCCCCGTCAACTTATTAAAAGGGGCATGGCACAGCCAAGATGTTTTGATTGCTTGATGAATGAATTAATCAGTAGCTACATTAACCAGCTTATAAATATACAAATCATCTGTAAGTTTACAGAACATCATCTCTCCATTATGTTCTTTATCTTTCAAGGCTTGTACTCACATCTCCATATCATTTCTGTATGATCTTGTGTATTTCTTTATATTTCCAATGGGCCTATCAGGACAATCAATAAAAGAAGCCTAAAACAAAGTTATTCTCATTAGTAAGTAGAACCCCAATGGTCAGTACATGTGCAATCAGATCCAGAAAGATATAATAAAATCAGCATACTCTGGACCCAGGAAACAAGTTTTTCTAAAGTGTGTCTGAAAGTCAGAATGCCTAAGTAATTCCACTAGGGTTATCACAATGAACAGTAATATGCAGATGGCCTCAGAGGAAGATATATCAAAGTTTAGCCCAGATTGCACAGATTAATGTTGGGAAAAGGTAAGAGCCAGGCAACAGACACACAGAACTGGAGAGTAATTGGTTGCCTCCAAAAACAGATTATTTTTCTAGATTCCACATATATGCATTAATATACAATCTTTATTTTTCTCTTTCTAACTTCAGTTCAGTCGCTCAGTTGTGTCCAACTCTCCGCAACCCCATGAATCACAGCACACCAGGCCTCACTGTCCATCACCAACACCCGGAGTTCACTCAAACTCATGTCCACAGAGTCGGTGATGCCATCCAGCCATCTCATTCTCTGTCGTCCCTTTCTCCTCCCACCCCCAACCTTTCCCAGCATCAGAGTCTTTTCCAGTGAGTCAACTCGTCGCATGAGGTCCAAAGTATTGCAGTTTCAGCTTTAGCATCAGTCCTTCCAATGAACACCCAGGATTGATCTCCTTTAGAATGGACTGGTTGGATCTCCTTGCAGTCCAAGGGACTCTCAAAAGTCTTCTCCAGCACCACAGTTCAAAAGCATCAATTCTTCGGCGATCAGCTTTCTTCACAGTCCAACTCTCACATCCATACATGACCACGGGAAAAACCATAGCCTTGACTAGATGGACCTTTGTTGGCAAAGTAATGTCTCTGCTTTTTAACATACTATCAAGGTTGGTCATAACTTTCCTTCCAAGGAGTAAGCATCTCTTAATTTCATGGCTGCAGTCAGCATCTGCAGTGATTTGGAGTATCTTAAACAGGCAAATATGTAACCAGATATTTAGTTATGATAAATCTTCTGTGTAAGAGAGGGTATAAGGATTTTAGATATTTAAAAGCCAAAAGAAGAAAATATAAATATCTCTAACTTGTGTCAAAAGAATTAAAAATACCTATTAATTTTTAAAATGAAACTTTCAGGAAAAAGAATCTAAACTACAGATGGTCTCCTACTTATGATGATACATGATTTTCTTACTATTCAATAGTGCAAAAGGAATACACATTCAATAGAAATCCTACTTCATATTTTCAATTTTGATTTGCGATATGCCTTATGACTTTTTCATGAATCTGGGCAGAGCCACAGGTCCCAGTCAACCACACAATCATAAAAATAATCCAATACAGTTACAACCATTCTGTACCCATACAACCATTCTGATTTTCACTCTCAGTGTAATAGTCAATAAATAATAAATTCCATGAGATAGTTAACACTTTATTACAAAATAAGCTTTGTGTTAGAAGACTTTGCCATCTGTAGACTAATATAAGTGTTCTGAGCACATTTAAGTTTAGGCTAAACTATGATGTTTGGTTTGTTAGGTGTATTAAATCTATTTTTGATTTGTAATAATTTCAACATATAATGTGTTTATCAGGACATAAATCCATCATAAGTGGAGGAAAATCTGTACTCAAATATATCAAATGTTGTTTTCCATCTATTCTTCTACCCAAATTGTTAATGCTATAACCAATAATGTTCTCCCAGGATTTGTTTTGGGAAACAAAGTGGCAGATGCCTTTTTGATTTCCCTCCTACTCTACAGATGACCAAATGAAGAAGGCAGACTGTAATCTGTAACTAATTATGCCACCAGGCACCAAAGACCTGTATTTATTTTGAGAGTGCCCTGACGGGGGCAGGAATAGACTATGATCATTGTACCATCCTCAAATTACCCTAGTATGAAAGATTCTTTTTCATTGACACAATTGAGAAAAATCTGATCCTCCCTGAAATCCTGCATCTGTGGGAAAATGGAGTATGAAATAGCAGTCCACTCCAGCATTCTTGCCTGGAAAATTCTGTAGAAAGAGGAGCCTGGTGGACTGTGGGGTCACAAAAAAATCGGACACAACCGAGCAACTGAGCACACACATATTTTGCTTTAGGTGTACCTGGTTACTTTTATTTTTTATTTATTTAATTATTCCTTTATATTGAGATATAGCTGATTTACTTTTTCCATTTTTTATTGGTGTATAGTTTATTTATAATGTGTTAGTTTCATGTGTTCAGCAAAATTGTACAGTTATACGTGTAGCCATTCTTTTTTAGATTCTTTTCCCATATAGATTACTACAGAATATTGAATAGAATTTCCTGTGCAATATGGAAGGCCTTTGTGGATTATCTATCTCGTATATAGTAGTATGTGTATATTAATCCAAACCTCCTAATTTATGCCTCCCCAACTTTTCCCCTTTGATAACTATGTTTGCTTTTGAAATCTGTGAGTCTGTTTACTTTTAAATATAGATGAAAGAATATGAGTAAGTATATGAACTCGAGACGGAGAAGGCAATGGCAAGCCACTCCAGTACTCTTGCCTGGAAAATCCCATGGATGGAGGAGCCTGGTGGGCTGCAGTCCATGGGGTCGCTAGGGGTCGGACACGACTGAGCGACTTCACTTTCACTTTTCACTTTCACACATTGGAGAAGCAAATGGCAACCCACTCCAGTGTTCTTGCCTGGAGAATCCCAGGGACAGGGGAGCCTGGTGGGCTTCCATCTATGGGGTCACACAGAGTCGGACATGACTGAAGTGACTTAGCAGCAGCAGCATGAACTCAAGAAAATCACTGAATCTCTGAGCCCGTTTTCTCATCTTTGTTATAATGAAGACAGCAAGATAGTTGGTCTAAGGATCAAATGAGGTTTTGTACATAAAGCACCTCACAGAGTGGCTGACTTAAAAGTGCCACCAAATGATAATACCACAATACTTTCCATTCTTATTTGTCAACTGTTGGTGTAAGACAAAATAGAGCAGTTTGCTAAGAAGATGCAGATGCTATGATACGTTCTCCATAATTCATTGCCAGGAATTTTCAGCCAACATTTTCTCCCTTCATTTCCAGGCTGCTTGTTTCTGAAAGCTAAGTTGTATGTTTTCTCTAGCTTTCTATCCCTAGAGGATTGTTTATCATCAAAGGTTTGTAAGCTGAAATGTCCTTTTTTTCTCCTAAGAAAAACTTTTTTTTACACATTTGTCCTTTCTCTAAAGATTCCTTCCGAACCAAAGGCTTGACCAGGTTTCCTTAACCACTTCCTGTCAGCTCTTCCCCTTCTCTGTGCATGGACTGAAAGGTGGACGTTGGAAGATATCAGGATATCCTGACTTGTCCCTGCCCTTACCAGCCAGAGCCAGCAGCAGTCTACCGCCCGAGTGAGAAAAGGGGGACTTGATTTTCAGTCAGTTAATTTATCTCTTGGAAACAAAATGGGTAGGGAGGAGAGGGTTCTTGAGGATTTATCTAGTGTTCATTTTGAGCTGCACAGGAAAAAAATAACTGTTTTGATTTATATTTAAAAAATTAATGTGTTAATTATTACTATCAAATACAACCAGAACATCTCACCTTTTTATCGTCCTGATCAGATTAGACCTGCCAGTATAAATTTATCGCCCCTGCTTATCCTCCATTCCTTCATGCCTCTAAACAACTTCTTTCCTCTGCCTATAATGTGCTTTTCCTCCTCCTCCAGCTGGATGAATCCTAGTACATTTATTCATTCAACAAGCCTTTATTCAGGGAGATGCCTGGCTGGATGTGTGGGTGTGTGAATCTCCAGGACACAGAAGGTGGTGATGAGTTACAGCTGAGAATAGCAGACATCGCCTGGAGAGAAATGTCAGTTGTGAGAATGAGACCCGGGATGTTTCCCGGGAAACATCCTTATTCAGGCTTCTTGAAAGAGAGCTCAACCCTTGATGTCTCTATTACTCATCTTCCTGCACCCCTGTGGTCAACTGATACCGACTTTGCGCATCAGCCAGACCGCCTCCTCCAGGCCGGCGCACTAGCCCTGGATTCTGTGTGTCTTGGCTGCTGAAAGCTCACAGCTGCTTCCACTTTCCAAAGAACTGCCCCCCAACTGACAGGAGTCACTTTGCTCCTTGGGGTTTAAACTGACACCCTCAAGGAGAAGCCCACATCCTATGACTGATGCTACACAAAAGCTTGGCCTCCTTTCAGTTCCATGTTTCCAGTCCTTTTTTTAAACTCTCTCATCTTCCTAGATTTACCTTCACCACTCCCCATCCACCCCAGGTATCACAGCTAAAGAACACATTCCTGAAAAAGAACTTAACCACCAAGGCTAAGTTCCCCCTACTGTGTTCCTTGGCCCTTCTCTCCCATTTTCTCTCATTTCTCTATGTTGCAATTATCTCATCATGGGTTTGTTTCTGTATTAACCTGGATGTGCCTTGATGGCAGGAAAATGTGATTCACCTTGGAATCCCTAAGTCAGGAACACTTCATGGCTCATGCCATTTGTTTAATCAGAATTTGCCAGTGGCACCAGCCCTAAGCCCCTCCCCAGCTGCCCTGAGTCCCAGTCCCACATATCAGCAGGCCAGAAGCCACCACAAAAGGCAGAGTCTATCTGTCAGAAAACTGGGTTGGGGGCCAGACCTGGCTACCACCATACTCACAATAGTTGCCTCCTCCATAGCAAGGGCCCACACAGTCTACACAGTCTTAACAGGGCACCACTAGAGCACACAGCCTTAGTGATCAGGGGAAGGTGCTTCTATTCCCCATAGGATGTTTCCTACATAATGCTACTTCTCCAAGATCAGGAAATGTAACTAATATCCCTAATACATGTTTTAAAAAAACAAACTCAGAAAATTAGGCAAAATTGGGAGACATGGGAATATGTTTCAAATGAAAATATTAACTGCTCAGTCATGTCCGACTCTTTGTGACCCCATGGACTGTAGCCCGCCAGGCTACTCTGTCCATAGGACTTCCCAGGCAAGAATATTGGAGTGGGTTGTCGTTTCCTCTTCCAGGGATCTTCCCGACCCAGGGCTTGAATCTGCATCTCATGCATTGGCAGGTAAATTCTTTACCACTGAGTCACTTGGGAAGCCCGATATGGGATGAACAGCATAGGGAATATAATCAATAAAATTGTAATAACTTTGTGGGGTGACAGATGATAACTAGACTTATGGTAATCATTTTTTAATGTAAAAAAATGTCAATTCACTGTTACCTGAAAACAATATAATATTGTATGTCAGTTATACATCAAAAAATTTGCTGGGTCAAGGAATGAAGAAATAAGTGATTCTTTGCTAAAGTGCTGTGTACTTATTTAGTGGCTTACTTTGGCCTAAAAGACACAGAGTTTCTATCATCAGATAAAGTACTTGACAACATCTTTAATTTTTTAATGTTTATGTGATGTTTAAATGAAAGAGCATGCTAAGGCATCAAATTAATGAGAAAATGCATATGATCACAATGAAGATACCAACTGACATAAGAAGAACTCAGTGTCAGTTGAATAAATCACTGAACTGGAGGTGATTCCCCATAAAAATCTTTCACGGATTTTTTTTTTTAATTAAAATATCTGTGGGACTATTGGAAAATTATGTAGCCCCTTCCTATATCATCAAATAAGATACACTTTTCTTTCCCACAAATTCTTTGCTTCCTGGGTTTCTCAAGTCTACTCTGTACTTACTTGAGACAATTTTCAGAAAGAAATCATCACCAAAGATTCCATCACATTTATGCATTACCACTTTCCCTGAATTGTGCCTTATGCTTCTCTAACTATAACTGTACTGAAACACCTTTCTTATCTCACTACTGAACTCCTCGAAAGAAACATCCATTCTCATAGAGCTGATAATCCTTAATCATCAACCAAGACTCAAAAAGACCTTCTAAGCATTTTGGAATCTGACTTGTAGAGCTTCAGACAATGAGGAGATTTGCTGATACCAAACACCTTTCATATTGTTGTTTAGTTGCTTAGTCATGTCCAACTCTGCAACCTCATGGACTGTAGCCCCGTCAGGCTCCTTTGTCCAGGGGATTTCTCAGGCAAGAATACTGGAGTGGATTGCCATTTCCTTCTCTACAGAATCTTCCCAATCCAGGGATTGAACCCCCTGTCGCCTGCATTGGCAGGCAGATTCTTTACCACTGAGCAACCAGAGAAGCCTACCTTTCACTTTAAAGATCCACAAAATGGAAACAACTAAATGCAGACTTTCTCTGACCCAAGCAGTTCACAGAGCTAGGTTGATAAGAGGTTCCCTCTACCATTTCAACATTTCACATCCACGAGTTTTTGACAAAATATTTTTCAATTCTGACTTTCATCTGAGCCACGTGAACATACCTTTATATTTTAACCTTCGTTCAGAGAATATCATGTTTCTCTTCCTCTCATTTCTCAAAGTAGTTTGGTTTTATTACTCTGGACCATCCAAGTCCTTAAGCAAGTGCTTAGTTTTACTTTCCTACAAAGGCCATTGTCAGAAAAAGAGTTCTTGTGTTCTCCAGATGCCTTATTTCCTTTGGTTTTATGTATCCCTCATCTCTTCTTTCTCCTATGCCCCAAGGACAAATCTTTTGTAACAGATATTCGTTCTAAGTTTTAACTGATCGTTAATCCAAACATGAGTTATTCTCTCTTTCTCTTGACTGGCAACAATGAGAATAAGCAAAACAAGGCAACCTGAAGGCATTACTCTCCTTTATCAAGAGTCACATAAATCCAACTCTAATGGACAGGAAGGGAGCAGCCCTTCTCACCATGTGGAAATTTAAGCCAGCAATCAGCTCAACCTCTCGGCAAAGTTGCACGGCTATTAAACTTGATAGATCTAAACTTACAGGCTTTTCAAATCCTTCAGATCCCTGATTTGTAATCATCTCAACATGTAAACAGATCACTAGGAAATTGGAGATTTTTAAGTTTTACCGAGGGTTTTAATTTTTAAAATGCTTATTCCACACTTTAATTACATTCAGATGCCATGGTGGATTTCTAGTGTACTCAGACATGTCTGAAACAACAAACACAAAAACATTCAGTTACATAGACACTCAGAATGGTAAATGAATAACTGAAATGTTTTCAGGTTTACCGAGCTAATTCACTTTTACCTCGCCCTGTCATCAGGGCTCCCCTGGTGGCTTAGACAGTAAAGAATCCTCCTTCAGTGCGGGAGACCCAGGTTCGATTCTGGGTTGGGAAGATTCCCTGGAGAAGGGAATGGCTACCAGCTCCAGTGTTCTTGCCTGGAGAATCCCATGAACAGAGGAGCCTGGTGGGCTGTGGTCCATTGGGTCGCTAAGAGTCAGACACGACTGAGTGACTATCTCTCTCATTAACTATGTCATGTAAAATTGGAATGTGACTTTTTTGAAATCTGTGATCTGAATTACGCAAGTAAAAACTTCAGTTTTCATTTTTGAAATCTAGACCAAAAAAAAAAAAAAAGGTGTTTACTCAAATTTTCAAATAGTCATTAAATATACATTCTACTGGCTTCCCTTGTGGCTCAGCTGGTAAAGAATCCACCTGCAATGTGGGAGACCTGGGTTCGATCCATCAGTGGGGGAGATCCCCTGCAGAAGGGAAAGGCTACCCACTCCAGTATTCTGGCCTGGAGAATTCCACGGACTGTACAGTCACAAAGAATCAGACATGACTGAAAAACTTTCACTTTATTCTACTGGCATTTTTTCAGGATGCTTCTGGAATATCCAAATTATTTATATAATAATTAATTTTGGTGAACATTTTGTGAACCTGTATTCTCAGTTATTCAACAACATTCACCAGCCACTGGTAAGGTTATATATAAGTGCCAGTTCTAGAGATAGAATGATGAGTAAAAAGAAGAAATTCTCTTGTTCTCATGCAGTTTATAGTAGAGAGTGGGAGACAAATACTAAATATATGATGACAAAAATTAATGTATACTGACCAACTGTGGTGTTTCTTCTAATTTTCTTGAAGAAATCTCTTGTCTTTCCTATTCTGTTGTTTTCCTCTATTTCTTTTCACTGATCGCTGAGGAAGGCTTTCTTATCTCTCCTTGCTATTCTTTGGAAGTCTGCATTCAGATGATTATATCTTTCCTTTTCTCCTTTGCTTTTCGCATCACTTCTTTTCACAGCTATTTGTAAGGCCTCCCCAGACAGCCATTTTGCTCTTTTGCATTTCTTTTCCATGGGGATGGTCTTGATCCCTATCTCCTGTACAATATCATGAACCTCCGTCCAGAGTTCATCAGGCATTCTATCTGTCAGATCTAGTCCCTTAAATCTATTTCTCACTTCCACTGTATAATCATAAGGGATTTGATTTAGGTCATATCTGAATGGTCTAATGGTTTTCCCTACTTTCTTCAATTTAAGTCTGAATTTGGCAAAAAGGAGTTCATGATCTGAGCCATAGTCAGCTCCTGGTCTTGTTTTTGCTAACTGTATAGACCTTCTCAATCTTTGGCTATAAGGAATATAATCAATCTGATTTCGGTGTTGACCATCTGGTGATGTCCATGTGTAAAGTCTTCTCTTGTGTTGTTGAAAGAGGGTGTATCAACAACCTCAGATATGCAGATGACACCACCCTTATGGCAGAAAGTGAAGAGGAACTCAAAAGCCTCTTGATGAAGGTGAAAGAGGAGAGTGAAAAGGTTGGCTTGAAGCTCAACATTCAGAAAACAAAGATCATGGCATCTGGTCCCATCACTTCATGGGAAATAGATGGGGAAACAGTGGAGACAGTGTCAGACTTTATTTTTTTGGGCTCCAAAATCACTGCGGATGCTGACTGCAGCCATGAAATTAAAAGACGCTTACTCCTTGGAAGGAAAGTTATGACCAACCTAGATAGCATATTAAAAAGCAGAGACATTCCTTTGCCAACAAAGGTTCGTCTAGTCAAGGCTATGGTTTTTCCCGTGGTCACGTATGGATGTGAGAGTTGGACTGTGAAGAAAGCTGAGCGCCGAAGAATTGATGCTTTGAACTGTGGTGCTGGAGAAGACTCTTGAGAGTCCCTTGGACTGCAAGGAGATCCAACCAGTCCATTCTAAAGGAGATCAATCCTGGATGTTCATTGGAAGGACTGATGCTAAAGCTGAAACTGCAATACTTTTGCCACCTCATGCGACGAGTTGACTCACTGGAAAAGACTCTGATGCTGGGAGGGAGAGGGCGGGAGGAGAAGGGGACGACAGAGAATGAGATGGCTGGAGGGCATCACTGACTCGATGGACATGAGTTTGAGTGAACTCCGGGAGTTGGTGATGGACAGGGAGTCCTCGCGTGCTGTGATTCATGGGGTCTCAAAGAGTCGGTCATGACTGAGCAACTGAACTGAACTGAACTTTGTATTTAAAGTCATCCAAGGCTGATGTGGGGTAACTGTTCTATAATGTCTGCATGAAAATTATGAATTCATCACTAATTTGAAATACTTGATGTAGAAAAGGTCATTTGGGCCCAAAATCAATTTGTGTTAATACAAGGTTCTTTAACATGATGCTCATCAATGGAAGGAAAAGAAGTTATAATAACAGGTAAAATATTTCATCAGGTTTTTTAAATTTTTAGATGATTCCAAGAAAATTTTTTATATATTAACTGATTTTGCAAACTGTTTCTCAATAATGATATCATTGTAGAGATAATCACTGAATAGGAATTATCTATTTAAAATATCTAAATAGTCTATATAATCTATCTAAAATTTAAACAGAAGAAAGCTCAATTTTCTCCAAGACTTGTGATGTTTTATCAAAATCTCATAGGCACGTGTTCCTTAAAAATTTGTAATTATTTTTATAATTATATGTCAGTCAGTTCAGTCTCTCAGTCATGTCTGACTGCAACCCTGTGGACTGCAGCATGTCAGGCTTCCCTGTCCATGACCAACTCTCAGTGCTTGCTCAAACTCATGTCCATTGAGTCAGTGGTGCCATCCAACCATCTCATCCTCTGTCGTCCCCTTCCCTCCTGTCTTCAATCTTTCCCAGCATCAGGGTCTTTTCCAGTGAGTCAGTTCTTCACATTAGGTGGCCAAAGTATTGAAGTTTCAGCTTCAGCATCAGTCTTTCCAGCGAATATTCAGGATTGATTTCCTTTCAGTTCAGTTCAGTTCAGTCGCTCAGTCGTGTCCGACTCTCCGCGACCCCATGAATCACAGCACGCCAGGCCTCCCTGTCCATCACCAACTCCCGGAGTTCACTCAAACTCATGTCCACAGAATCGGTGATGCCATCCAGCCATCTCATTCTCCGTCGTCCCCTTCTCCTCCCGCCCCCAACCCTTCCCAGCATCAGAGTCTTTTCCAGTGAGTCAACTCGTCTCATGAGGTGGCCAAAGTATTGGAGTTTCAGCTTTAGCATCAGTCCCTCCAATGAACATCCAGGATTGATCTCCTTTAGAATGGACTGGTTGGATCTCCTTGCAGTATAAGGGACTCTCAAGAGTCTTCTCCAACACCACAGTTCAAAAGCATCGATTCTTCGGCGATCAGCTTTCTTCACAGTCCAACTCTCACATCCATACATGACCACGGGAAAAACCATTGCCTTGACTAGACGGACCTTGGTCGGCAAAGTAATGTCTCTGCTTTTTAATATACTATCAAGGTTGGTCATAACTTTCCTTCCAAGGAGCAAGCGTCTTTTAATTTCATGGCTGCAATCAGCATCTGCAGTGATTTTGGAGCCCAAAAAAACAAAGTCTGACACTGTTTCCACTGTTTTTCCATCTATTTCCCATGAAGTGATGGGACCAGATGCCATGATCTTTGTTTTCTGAATGTTGAGCTTCAAGCCAACCTTTTCACTCTCCTCTTTCACTTTCATCAAGAGGCTTTTGAGTTCCTCTTCACTTTCTGCCATAAGGGTAGTGTCATCTGCATATCTGAGGTGATTGATATTTCTCCCAGCAATCTTGATTCCAGCTTGTGCTTCTTCCAGCCCAGCGTTCCTCATGATGTACTCTGCATATAAGTTAAATAAGCAAGGTGACAATATACAACCTTGACGTACACCTTTTCCTATTTGGAACCAGTCTGTTGTTCCATGACTGGTTCTAACAGTTGCTTCCTGACCTGCATACAGGTTTCTCAAGATGCAGGTCAGGTGGTCTGGGATTCCCATCTCTTTCAGAATGTTCCACAGTTTATTGTGATCCACACAGTCAAAGGCTTTGGCATAGTCAATGAAGCAGAAATAGATGTTTTTCTGAAACTCTCTTGCTTTCTCCATGATCCAGCAGATGTTGGCAATTTGATCTCTGGTGCCTCTGCCTTTTCTAAAACCTGCTTGAACATCTGGGAGTTCACGGTTTACATACTGCTGAAGCCTGGCTTGGAGAATTTTGAGCATGACTTTACTAGCGTGTGAGATGAGTGCAATTGTGCGGTAGTTTGAGCATTCTTTGGCATTCCCTTTCTTTGGGATTGGAATGAAGACTGACCTCTTCCAGTCCTGTGGCCACTGCTGAGTTTTCCAAATCTGCTGGCATATTGAGTGCAGCACTTTCACAGCATCATCTTTCAAGACTTGAAATAGCTCAACTGGAATTCCATCACCTCCACTAGCTTTGTTCGTAGTGATGCTTTCTAAGGCCCACTTGACTTCACATTCCAAGATGTCTGGCTCTAGGTCAGTGATCACATTATCGTGACTATCTTGGTCGTGAAGATCTTTTTTGTACAGTTCTTCTGTGTATTCCTGCCACCTCTTCTTAATATCTTCTGCTTCTGTTAGGTCCATACCATTTCTGTCCTTTATCGAGCCCATCTTTGCATGAAAAGTTCCCTTGGAATCTCTAATTTTCTTGAAGAGGTCTCTTGTTTTTCCTATTCTGTTGTTTTCCTCTATTTCTTTGCATTGATCACTGAGGAAGGCTTTCTTATCTCTCCTTGCTATTCTTTGGAACTCTGCATTCAGATGCTTATATCTTTCCTTTTCTCCTTTGCTTTTCGCCTCTCTTCTTTTTACAGCTATTTGTAAGGCCTCCTCAGACAGCCATTTCGCTCTTTTGCATTTCTTTTCCATGGGGATGGTCTTGGTCCCTGTCTCCTGTACAATGTCACGAACCTCCGTCCAGAGTTCATCAGGCACTCGATCAATCAGATCTAGTCCCTTAAATCTATTTCTCACTTCCACTGCATAATCATAAGGGATTTGATTGAGGTCATATCTGAATGGTCTAGTGGTTTTCCCGACTTTCTTCAATTTAAGTCTGAACTTCGCAATAAGGAGTTCATGATCTGAGCCACAGTCAGCTCCTGGTCTTGTTTTCGCTAACTGTATACAGCTTCTCCATCTTTGGTTGCAAAGAATATAATCAATCTGATTTCGGTGTTGACCATCTGGTGATGTCCATGTGTAGAGTCTTCTCTTGTGTTGTTGGAAGAGGGTGTTTGCTATGACCAGTGCATTCTCTTGACAAAACTCTATTAGCCTTTGCCCTGCTTCATTCCGTTTTCCAAGGCCAAATTTGCCAGTTACTCCAGGTGTTGCTTGACTTCCTACTTTTGCATTCCAGTCCCCTAGAATGAAAAGGACATCTTTTTTGGGTGTTAGTTCTAAAAGGTCTTGTAGATCTTCATAGAACCGATTAACTTCGGCTTCTTCAGCATTACTGGTTGGGGCATAGGCCTGGATTACTGTAATATTGAATGGTTTGCCTTGGAAACGAACATTTCCTTTAGGATCACTAATTATACATCATCAAACACTAGATAGAGGCCTCAAATCTCTTTCAGCTTACCTCAATGTGCTCTATCATTTTATGCACTTCTAAAAGTTTGTTTAGATCCCTTAATGGAAGAAGGTAAGGTAAATCCAATCCCAAAGAAAGGCAATGCCAAAGAATGCTCAAACTACCGCACAATTGCACTCATCTCACACGATAGTAAAGTCATGCTCAAAATTCTCCAAGCCAGGCTTAACTTATATGCAGAGTACATCATGAGGAAAGCTGGGCTGGAAGAAGCACAAGCTGGAATCAAGATTGCTGGGAGAAATATCAATAACCTCAGATATGCAGATGACACTACCCTTATGGCAGAAAGTGAAGAGGAACTCAAAAGCCTCTTGATGAAAGTGAAAGAGGAGAGTGAAAAGGTTGGCTTGAAGCTCAACGTTCAGAAAACAAAGATCATGGCATCTGGTCCCATCACTTCATGGGAAATAGATGGAAAAACAGTGGAAACAGTGTCAGACTTTATTTTTTGGGGCTCCAAAATCACTGCAGATGCTGATTGCAGCCATGAAATTAAAAGACGCTTGCTCCTTGGAAGGAAAGTTATGACCAACCTTGATAGTATATTAAAAAGCAGAGACATTACTTTGCCAACCAAGGTCCGTCTAGTCAAGGCAATGGTTTTTCCCATGGTCATGAATGGATGCGAGAGCTGGACTGTGAAGAAAGCTGATCGCCGAAGAATCGATGCTTTTGAACTGTGGTGCTGGAGAAGACTCTTGAGAGTCCCCATCCATTCTAAAGGAGATCAATCCTGGATGTTCATTGGAGGGACTGATGCTAAAGCTGAAACTGCAATACTTTGGCCACCTCATGCGACGAGTTGACTCACTGGAAAAGACTCTGATGCTGGGAAAGGTTGGGGGCGGGAGGAGAAGGGGACGACGGAGAATGAGATGGCTGGATGGCATCACCGACTCTGTGGACATGAGTTTGAGTGTACTCCGGGAGTTGGTGATGGACAGGGATACCTGGCGTGCTGTAATTCATGGGGTCGCAGAGAGTCGGACACGACTGAGCGACTGAACTGAACTGAACTGAACTGAAGGTAAAACAAGCAAAGAAAAAACAGTTTTTATTCCTGGACCCATATAGTTTGAAAATACGTGTATTTGACTTTTGCTACTTCCATCTACGCTCCACCCAACTTTTGTTGATTTCCTCCCATAAGTCCCTTAAACTCCAAAAAGAGGTTAAACCCCATAGCTTAAACTCCAAAAAGAGAATTATACTTCGATCTTCCTTCACATTTCTGATCAAATTATATTTTAGTGATTGAGAAAAGTGTATGAAATCCCACTGGCAGCTAAAATCAGAATTGAAGTCAGAAATATATAACACAAATGCAACCCAAATACAAAAGTTTCATGATGGCTACAAAGGAATTTTTAAGGCAAAATGCTTTATAAATGTGAGTCTAAAAAAAGAATTATCAACAGATTATTCAGATGCTTTTACTAACATTTTTGTGAATGAATAACTAATAGTTTTCAATATACAATATTGGAGTTTGTCAAGTATACAAGCTCAAGAAAATTCATCATTCTTACAGAAGTTCAGGTAGGAAATAGCTGGAGATCTGAATTCTAAAAAATATAAGTGAAGAGCCAGTTGTGTCCTTAGGACACAACTCATTAGTAGCAAATACTTCATTTCAGTAACAGACAGGTTCCACAAAAGTACTCCAGCACATTTAAAGTGAGCCAATTTAATCACACCACACTGGTTACCCAGTAAGAAAGATCAAGAACGTGCCTGAAGTGAAATCAACCTCTCTCGGAACTTTGGTCAAAGTGACATAAGCCCAGGAATTTGGCTGTGGCAACAATGATGTTGAAAAGAATGATACGCTTTCAATTTGAAGAGAAACATTTGGCCATTGGATGGTGCCCTAGGAACTATATAAAATGTTTGTGGCTAATTGTTCCCAGAACAAAATGGAAAATCAGTTGGACCAAAATGTTCATGATTTTCCTCTTTGCCAAAGTTCAAATATATATTAGTTCTCTACTAAACGTTGCCAATTAGTCACAAGCTGGATCTTTTGGGTAGCGCTGTAAATAGTTTTTGGAAAGGTAACACAGCCAGGGTGCCAAACATAATGAGCATAACCAGAGCAGGCAAGGCTTGGCTCTGGTGCTTCTGAGGTGGTTGAAAGGAAGTGCTATTCTAATTTTATTATTGGAAATTGTGCTTTTCTAATTTGATAACTCAAGCAACCTTGAGCAAGATTTCTCTTTCCCTGGCTTGATCAGTGTTCATATAGATCACCAAGCAGTTCATTTAGCGGTTGAGATAAATGTCTCCTATAAAGAATTCTTGGAGAAGGAAATGGCAACCCACTCCATTATTTTTGCCTAGAGAATCCCATGGACAGAGGAGCCTGGCAGGCCACAGTCAATGGGGTCACAAGAGTCAGACATTATTTAGCGACTAAACCACCACCACCACCACCATAAAGAATTCTATTCCAATACCCCAAATACATGAGTCACAGACCCAATTTATTTCTTTTCACATATTTGTGCTGTTAACAAAAATCCCTAACTTCCCTCAAGTCTTTGATTACTTATCACGTTTAGAGTATGTTGGCCACAATCCTACAGATATGGCAAATTTTATTTTAGTACCTAAATTCAATAAAGAATATGATGTGTATAAGGTCCTAAAAGATGAGGAAAATTCTGATGTGCAGAAATGTAGAGGAAAGGTATTTTTAAAGGAAGCTTTGAAACTTATAAACACAAATTGTGCAAAGAGAATCAGTGGTCTTGCTTTGTTCTGTTGGATCAGAAGACTTTGTCTTTGCAAAGGCAAAATTAAGAAGTGAAGATGGAAAAGGAGAATAAAGTTATTTTGAACCAAGTTCTGAAATCACCAGGCTGAGGAATTCATTCTTTAGGCTTTGAGAGGTAGTTTTTACATAAAAATTAACAATGATTAAATCATATTTAAAAGGTTGATTTGGCAGAGATATGTAGGATAGGTATAAAGATAACCTAGAAGCAAGAATGTAAGTCAGAATGTGTTCTTTAAAAATCCTAATGTGATACAATGGAAGTCTAAATTAGAATAGTATAAACACTAGAGAACAAGCTTTGGTTGCAAAAGAGATTTGAAGTAAGAAAATCAACAGGATGTAGCAACTGATTGGATAAGATGAAGACATAAAGAATAAAGCATGATAGGTATTCAGCCTAAGAAGCTGGGAAATTGGTGAAACCATTAATACAATAAGGAAAATCAAGGGATCTGGTTTGGGAGATATTAGCAAGGTGATGACTCTTCTAGAGACTCTAAATTGAAGGTGTCAGTGCTCTATGAAGGTGCTTAGTAGGTCGCTAGATATTTATACCTGTAACTCAGAAAAATGATTCTGCTGCATTAAGGTGATGATTGTTGTTTTGAAGTAGAAGGGATCCCTCAAGGATACAACCTTGACAAACACTTTGGATCAGGAAAAAGTAGAACTATGGAACATTTCAGAGAAACTGTGATCAGGATAGATGCAGAATTCATTGTAGCAACAGCTATAAATTCAAGAGGTCATGGACTAAACAGTGAGGAAGCCAGATAGCATGAGGCTAAGCTTAGGTATGTACCAGAGAGTAGTGAAAAATCCCAGATATAGACTTATCCTTCCAGAAGTTTGTAAAAGGGAAAAAAAATGGGATAGGGCAAGGTTTGAGGAGATGGCAAGTAACTGAAAAGTTTTGGAGTGATTTTTTTTTTGGAAAAAGAGAAAGAAATAGGAATTGAGAGATATTTTATCACATATCCCAAAAAAAGAGTTGAGAATGTCCAAAACTGCCATTCATGGGTAGCTCCATCACCTTGTAAGGAGGTACTTCCCTCCATCACTCTGTAAGCCTTGTCGTTTTGCAGAACTCCTTGTCTCAATGAAAGGCAAGCCGAAAACCTAGTAGTCATTATTGGTATTTCTCCCACCTTCATTTCACATATCTAACTCCTTATTGTCACATACACCTCTTCATCGCTCTCAGATTCATCTATTTCTCTTTTTCATCACACATCCCAGTCTCTATGATCATAATTTTTCTTATAGACCATCTCAGTATTGTTTTAGTTTCCCTATGTTCATTTCTATCCATCTCTAGTCTGTTCTATATACATCAGTCAGAGTAATTATGAAATCCAACTCTAACTGTGTCACTCGGATGCTTAAGATACCTAAATATATTTAGCTTTAGAATAAATTCTAAAATTAAAAAAAACACAAATTTTAACTTCATCTGCAAAGTCCTGAGTAGCGTATCTTCTTGCCTGTCCCTTCAGTCTCATCCCATGCTCCTCTCCCCCACACCCTGTGTGCTCCAGCGAGCACGTCTTCCATCATTCATATTGATCGTTCCTTTCTTGCCATATGGCCTCTGCACATCTAACTGTGTAGAATGCCCCCAGTTTGCCTGGTTGTTGCCTCTCCATCCTCGATCTAATTATCATTCCCTCGGAGAAATCTCACTGACCTTTTCAAGTCAAACATAACTTTTATAGTACCAGAAGCCTCTCCCTTCTGGCCCTGATTGATTATTCATTCTTTCAACAAATCTCTACCAAGTGCCTAATATTACCAAGTGCAATTCTGAGGACTTGGGACTTAACAGTGAACAAAACAGAGTCCCTGTCCTCATAAAGCTTTTATTCTGATAGGAGGAATAAATTAATAAATTGGCAAATTGCTATGTAAGAAGACATAGTGCTAAAACAAAAGCTATGAAAAAATAATAATAGCGTCAAAGGATGGAAAATGATAGGTGCACTTTTGGGTAGAGTGGTCAAGGAATACTAACTGATGAAAAACAGTTGAAAGAACTCTGAGGGAAGTGTCTAGATAGTACTTAAAGCTATGGGACTGTATTATATCACCTGTTAAATAGATGCAGACGAAGGAACAGAGAAGAGGCCCCTAAGGAATAAAAACTAAGGCCCTCCTCTGCTTAGAAATTGAGAACATGAGTTTTGAGCAGCAAGTGAAATTGACAAACAGAAAGATAGGAGAAACAAAGTCATAGTCCAGGCCTACTGAAATAAAGGAAGAATTTAATAAGACAGTATAATCAACATTTTCAAATAATTCTTATGTAATGCAAACTCCATAAGGGCAGGAATTTATTGTCTCTTTTCTTTACTTTTCTAGCCCCAGTCTTGAAATGGAGCTGACACATGGAATTTTGCTCAATAACATTTGTGAAATGATAAACTGTCAATAGGATGAAAACTGAGATGTGGCCATTGGATTTAGCAACGTGGAAGTCAGGTCATGCATGATCAGGTCAAGTGTAGTTTAGGTGGTGTAGTAGGATCAAAAGCCTGAATGGAAGGAGTTTGAGACACCTTGGGAGGGAAGAAAGCAGAGAAATTGTCTTTATCTGTGATCTTCAATGTGTATTTCCTTCCTTAATTACACAAAAGCTTGCCATGTATTCACAGTGCCTGGAACATGATAGGTATTAGATTATGTTGATATTTTTATATGAATCAAATACAAAACCCAGAAACAGGGACAGAGAACAAGACAATTCTGCACTTACATAAGCATAAAATACTCAGAACATAGGGGAAGGTGATACTGAAAAAGACACAAAAGTAAAATATGGTATAAGCAAATAACTTAGCAGACATGGTAGATAATTATGTATATGAAGAAAAACATAATAGAGGACATATGAGAATTAAGAAGTCAATAACATGAAAAAGTGTAAATGAGAAGCTGGTTAATCTGGGAAAACATAAATTATGTTTTGAATCACTGAGTTTAATGGATGCCCTAAGATGTGATTTTAAAAAGAGCATGGGATCAGTTGAAGAGAGGCCTGGATACTATGCCCAGCTCTGTCACTAATTTGCTGTTTGACTTTAGGACAAACATTCTGCCAGACCTCAGGTTTCATCATCTATAACATATGGTGAGGCAGAGTGGAATCTACTTCTTCTCGCTGCAGTTATCTTTGATTCTATGTGTATGTAAGATGACCTACTCTCAGGCAAAGTTAGTGCTAGAGTGTAAATGTGGGTATAATTATCAGGAAGGTAATAGTTGGAGTTCAGAGACTGAGTCTGGATGGTGGATAGAGCTCCATGTGTCATTCACTGGCTCCATATGGAGGTCCAACCACACCCTAGGCTTCCTTCCCACTGTTCTCTGACCTATTCACTTGGCCGGTACTAACAAAGAGGAAGCCCATGGTCAGAGAGCAGCTGTTCTCAGGAGGGGTGGGGAGACCACAGCAATGTCTGAAGAAAGTAAGGGAATGAACACTACACCTAAAAGTAAGTAACATTGAAAATGGTTCTCCCTTGAAATATTTGAGCTATAGAGAAATTTTTAAACCTTCTTAAGAAGAACTTAATAAGAACATTTAGCCTCATGGCAAAAATCGTATTCAATCTGTTCCCCAAAAAAGATGAAAATATCTTTTCTGTATGTGTGTCATTGAGATACCCATAGGATTTTCTTTTTTTTAATTTATTTTAATTGGAGGCTAATTACTTTACAACATTGTATTGGTTTTGCCATACACTGACATGAATCCACCCAGGGTGTACATGTGTTTCCCATCTTGAACCCCCCTCCCACCTCCCTCCCCATCTCATCCCTCTGGGTCATCCCAGTGCACCAGCCCCAAGCATCCTGTATCATGCATCAAACCTGGACTGGTGATTCATTTCACATATGATAATATACATGTTTCACTGCCATTCTCCCAAAACATCCCACCCTCGCCCTCTCCCAGAGAATCCAAAAGACTGTTCTATACATCTGTATCTCTTTTGCTGTCTTGTGTACAGGGTTATCATTACCACCTTTCTAAATTCCATATATATGTGTTAGTGTACTATATTGGTATTTTTCTTTCTGGCTTACTTCACTCTGTATAATAGGCTCCAGTTTCATCCACCTCATTAGAACTGATTCAAATGTATTCTTTTTAATGGCTGAGTAATACTCCATTGTGTATATGTACCACAGCTTTCTTATCCATTCGTCTGCAGGATTTTCTTTTACAGAGGATTTGTGGAGCTTGGTTTTATGTATATTTCTGTGACTGAGAAGGATACATATTGAAATTTGATGAACACAGATAGAGACTAGAAAATTTTTCAGGTTGTAGCAGCCTGGTTGCTATCAATAATTGAAACCCAGCTAGTAAGTAAAGTGAGCAGTAAAATGACCAAAAGAAATGAGGACAATAACAAGGATAGAAAGGAAGGGAGATGCAGAGAACACCTCTGGAATAACTAAGGATTGCCTGCATTACATGACTCCTGACAGTGCATGTTCTCCAGTTCTCTGTGTTCCATTAGTAATTATGTTTATGGACTGAAAATGGAAACAACCAGCTGATAGATAATTGTAACTATTCACTAAGGTATATTTTAATAAATTATATTTTTCATATATGATATATAATTATATATATATAGCTTTAATATTCCACAGTCAGAGAAGCAGAACCAGTAGAAATTAAAAGGAATAGAAAGCTTCTCTGGGAAATATGTCACATAATTTTTTTTTTTTTAAGAAAAACTATTGAGTATCTGGTCTGTGGGAGGTGTGTGAAAGATGCTTGTGGGAATTAATAAAACAGACTCCATCCTAAAACATGAACTGCACATAAACATAACTGGAAACAGTCACTTGCAATGAGGTTACTGAACAAGATGAGCAGACAGGAGCTTTCCCTATTACAACTTCTATTATACTAGATTAATAATTTACAGGGATTGCCTGCTAGCTCAGCTGGTGAAGAATCGGCCTGCAATGTAGGAGACCCCGGTTCAATTCCTGGGGTTGGGAATATCCCCTGGAGAAGGGATAGGCTAACCACTTCAGTATTCTTGGGCTTCCTTAGTGACTCAATCAATAAAGATTGTTGCCTGCAATGGGGGCAACCTGGGTTCAATCCCTGGGTTGGGAAGATCCCCTGGAGAAAAGAACAGCTACCCACTCCAGTATTCTGGCCCAGAGAATTCCATGGGCAGAGGAGCCTGGCAGGCTACAGAGTGACTTTCACTATAAAAAGGGGCTTCCTAGGTGGCGCTAGTGGTGAAGAACCTGCCTGCCAATAAGAGACAAAAGAGACTTGAGTTGGATCCTGGGTCGGGAATCCCCCTGGAGGAGGAAATGGCAACCCCTTCAGTATTCTTGCCTGGAGAATCCCTATGGACTAGGGAGCCTGGTGGGCTACAGTCCATGAGGTCACAGAGTCAGACACGACTGAGAGATTAAGCACGGTAGCTTATACTACAAAAATAATAGTAAAATGATTAAAATTCAAATGATTATTAAGATTAAAGAGAAATTTTGAAAAATACAAAAACGAGATTAGAAAGAGCCCTGAGAAACAAAGTTATTCATGAAAAGTAAAGATATCAGGATAAAAGAGAGCATGGGAAGATTACAGTTCATCCCAACATCTCTCTTTATTCAGCAAACATTTATTAAGCATATATTAAGCTCTAACCTCTGGCTAGAGGCTGAAGTTACAAAGATGAACAAGATACAAGTTCTACACTAAGGAAAATAAGATTTGGTACTTATACTGAGTACAGCCTCAAAAATATTGCTAAGATAGAATTGAGAAGCCCCAGGGAAAGGCAACCACTGTCAATCTTTTTGAACACAGAAGAAAAATCCAGATACCTATAGATTTAAGAACTGAAGATTGACTTCTGAGTAGAATTGGCAGAGTGAATCTGGGTCACAGAGACTCCTTCTCCCAAGAGCTACTGAAAACTAAACCAAAGCTCTCAAAATCCACAAGCAGTTTCTAAACAGTGAGAAGGTCAGACTCATAGTCTTTGAAGAGAGATGAAAGAACTTCAGCTCCTTACCCAGCACCTATCACTTTGAAGAAACATGGAGAGGGAAAGTGAGTTGACAAAATTGAGAAGTTTCACCCATACCCTCTACCTGAAAGAAAACTAACAATCTGAGTACAGAGCAGCAGTGTTGGGAAGAAATATTGAAGAAACAGCATGAGAATAGAAATATCTATAAATCATTCTGGAATCTCAGCAAAGGCAGGAAGGGTACAATGCCTGGGTTTCATTTTCCAGGGTGCTATATTAAACTGAGAGAATTTGTCAAAGCCAGTGAGAGTGGGTTATACCCCACCTTCCAGAGTGGTCTAGAATATAAAACATGTGAAAGGATCCCAAGGAGATCCAACCAGTCCATTCTAAGGGAGATCAATCCTGGATGTTCATTGGAGGGACTGATGCTAAAGTTGAAACTGCAATACTTTGGCCACCTCATGCGACGAGTTGACTCACTGGAAAAGACTCTGATGCTGGGAAAGGTTGGGGGCGGGAGGAGAAGGGGACGACGGAGAATGAGATGGCTGGATGGCATCACCGACTCTGTGGACATGAGTTTGAGTGTACTCCGGGAGTTGGTGATGGACCGAGAGGCCTGGCGTGCTGTGATTCATGGGGTCACAGAGAGTCGGACACGACTGAGCGACTGAAATGAACTGAACTGAACTGAACATGAGTGCTCAGACGTGGACCTTCTCAGTGGGCTCACTCCACACCCCTAGAGATGTGATTTGTATAGTCTCTATCCCTAGCGTGCCCCTGATGTACCTTGACTTCCTTGAGAGCAGAGATTTTGTCTCTATTTTTATTGTACTTGTATTCCGTTAACCTGTTGAATATCACCCCTAGAGTCAAGAAATAGTTACCTACACTACGCTGAAACAAATAGTTGGTCTGGAGAATTCCCATTCTTAAAATATGGTAGATTTTTTAAAGTGATATATATTTTATGCACAGAAAAGAAATGAAAGAAAAGAATAGGAATCAGAATAGGAATGAGGAAAAGAAACAGAAACAAAGGAAAACACTGCAGGAAGAATGCAACGTGCAGAAAAATTACCCAAGGAATAGAAGAAACTTGCCCTTGAGAAGTTCAAGCTATAAGTAAACTTAATGAGCGTGAATTCAATAAAACTGAACTCATATATTATTTTTAAAATGATAGGATGATAAATTGAGCATTTAAAAGTACCATTAATGTATCAAGTAAATCAATTAGAACAGCAAAGAACAAGATATCCCATAAAAACTTAAATTACTGCCTTGGATAACAGGTGAAAGATGATAATTGTGAAAGTGGAGAGAGAAAACAAAATGATCAAAATCATTAGAGAAAAATGATAGACATAAAATGCCAAGAAAGATTATCTGACAGTACAATTGATGCTTTTATGGTATAGAGCCCAGTTGCTAGATAAGAAAAAAGATTCAATGATAAAACAGTTCTCTTAAAGTTATATGTGCCACTTTTGAAGCCAAAGAAGAGAAAAAAGTAATTTAAAATTTTAGTCAATTCAGTAAAAGCACAAAATTTAAATCCTTGGAACACCTATTTCAATCCTCTATTTCACCTTGAAGAAAATAGGAAATTATTTGTTTAGACGTGTACAATGCTTTCATGACCCCATGGGCTGTAGCCCACCAGGGTCCTCTGTCCACGGAATTTCCAGGTAAGAATACTGGAATGGGTTACCATTTTCTTCTCCATGGGATCTTCATGACCCAGGGATCTAACCCATGTCTCCTGCATTGACAGGGAGGTTACCACTAGCCACCAGGGAAGCCCACTTATTTTTTATAATGTCTCAAATTAGAACAAAAAAAAATGGATGATAAAGATTGAAGACCAAGTATGTAAAACTACTGTCCCCATCAACAAAATGTAAATATCTAAAATTCAGTGACTAACCAATACATACTTAATCACAGGCTGGAACTACTGAATAGATCTGACCAATAGATTTTTTAAAAAAACCTTCAAAACCAGATCAAATCCTGTTAATGGCTTGAAAATCAAATCACTGCCATCAAGTCTCTTTCCCTCACTTCTTTCCACTCAGCCTAGTGTCCCATATAGATGAGAGAAGCATAATCATTGCTACTAACCTAAGCACATGTCCTCTCTCTTAATGAATGCTAAGGAATTATTTTGTGCTTAAAATAAATGAACACAAAATAATAGTATTAATCATAATTTTATTTCTTACAGCTCTTGAATACTAAATTGAGATTAATAGCTTTCTACAATACTATGTAGCATTCATATAGTGAAAGGGAAAGTCTCTCAGTCGTGTTCGACTCTTTGCAACCCCATGGATTATACAGTCCATGGAATTCTCCAGGCCAGAAGATTGGAGTGGATAGCCTTTCCCTTCTCCGGGGGATCTTCCCAACCCAGGGATCGAACCCCAGTCTCCCACATTGCAAGTGGATTCTTTACCAGCTGAGCCACAAGGGAAGCCCAAGAATACTGGAGTGGGTAGCCTATCTCTTCTCCAGGGGATCCTCCCGACCCTGAAATTGAACTGGAATCTCCTGAATTGTAGGCAGATTTTTAACCACCTGAGCTATCAGGGAAGTCATATAGTACCAGTTATTAAAAAGTTGCTTAAGTGTATTTTGAGACCCAGGAAAAATACAGTTGCTATATTTGAAGATCTTAGTCTCCCATCCTTCAAATATCAAACTAACAGTTTCCATCTAAGCTTTCACAGACCTCTGAACTGAACTTTTATCCAAGAAACCAGCCATAGCCTGTTTCATCAGCAGTGGTCTCCTTTGGCTCCCTTTTCTGAGATTTTGCCATCTGATTCCAACAGCTGTTTGTCCTTTATGAGACTTTCCTTCCCACACAGCTCAGCTGGCTCCCAGATCTTTCCAACCTTCTGCCCCGGCTCTGAATCTTTCTCTTGGCTCTCTACTGGATCCAAAGTCTGCACCTGTGTCTTTGGACCTTGGGATCTCACAGGAACTGAAGGGGAACATTTTATTTTTAATAAATACATCTTAAATTATTTTCCTGCTTCTATTATTCCATTGCATGGGAAAAAAATAATAAAACCATGTCAAAAGAAATACGTTTTAATACCTTGAAATGACTCAATACTTAGGTAGAACTAATAATTAGATAGTTAAGACAAATCATTTCTTTTCCAAACTTTCTAAAGGGCAAAGAGGTTAGAAGAAATGCTTCTTTTTTCTTCTAAGGCTAGCCAGAGCAGCATTCATGCTTACAACTGCATGTTGGTTTTTCCAGATTGTATACAATACATAAATCACCTAGTAGTGAGCATGGCCTGTGTCCACATAGAAGGTAATTAATTAGAGGAGATTGCTTATCTACCCAACTATAGTTACTCTCAAAACCCAAGCTAAGGTGTGTCAGCTCACCATTAGAACCCCAGCCCTCTCTCTTCAGAATAAGCTTAGACAGAAATGGCAGAGCCAAAGGCAATAAAATGCAGTGATAGGAGAAATGCTAAAACAGACACCTCAAGAAATATCTTCTGTTGGCTGTCAAAATAAGTTGAAAGTCCCATCAACCACTTCCTAAGTTTTCCTAATTTTTGATGATTCTATCAAAACAGCATATATGAAAATATGAATATACAATTTTGAGTTTTACTGATTTGAGAAACCCAAGACTGGTGAACTGATTTTGAATCAAATTTTAACAGGCATAAGAACTACCTGGAAGGATATTTTTTTTCTTTCTTACACTTCTATTGAGATAGAACTGACAAACATTGGCATGTTTAAAGTGTGCGATTATGCTTATGTATGTATACATATGTATGTATAGATTTACACATATATGAATACATGCACATATATCTATACTTACATATATGTGTCTATGCTGTGCTGTGCTTTGACTTTGGACTCAGCACAGCACAGACATATATACACACATATATATTGTGTGTGTGTGTATATGTGTGTGTGTGTGTGTATGTGTGTGTGTGTGTGTGTGTGTGTGTGTGTGTATGTGGCAAGCCACTAGAGCATTCTTGCTGGAAAAATTCCATGGACAGAGGAGTCTGGTGGGCTGCAGTCCACGTGGTCATAAAGAGTTGAACGCAACTGAGCACTCACAGTTACTTATTTTACATTGCTACCAGTAATGAAATTTCCACTCTTCCATCTCCTTTCCAGTACCTTACATGATCAGTCTTAATACTGGACATCTGTAATAGATATGTAGTGGTATCTACACTATGGTGTTTTTATTTTGCATTTATCTAATGATAATTGACATTTAGTATTTTAATATGTTTATTTGCCATCAATAGATCTTCCTTGGTAAAGTGTATATCCAAATATTTTGCTCATTTTTAAATATTTTTTGAGTTTTGAAAGTTTTTTTATATATATTGAATATAAATCTTTTATCAGATGTGTAATTTGCAAAAACTTTCTCCCAGTGTATGCTTGCCTTGTCTTTTGAGTCTCTTAAATAGTGTCTTTCTAAGAGCTTCATTCTTCATTTTGTTGAAGTTCAACTTACCAATTTTTTTTCATGGAGCCTGTCTTTGGAGTTGTGTTTAGGAAATCTTTCACTTAACATAGTGTCTCCCATGTTTTCATCTAGAAATTTTAAAATTTTTGGTTTTGTACTTTGATCTATTCTCCATTTTGAGTTAATTTTTGTACATGTTATAAGGTAGACATTCAAGTATTTGGATTGTTTACAAAAGGATAGCCCAATTGTTAGTCAACACTTATTGAAGAAACCATTCATTGAATTGTCTTTGCATCTTCGTCAAAAATCAATTAACTATGCATATGTGTGTCTATTTTTGGACTCATTTTTTTTTATCCTGATGCCAGTACCACACTGTTTTGATTGCTATGGTTTTATAAAAATTATTGAAGACAGGTAGTATAAGTCCTTTGCTTCTCCTTTTCAAAGTTGCTTTTGGGTATTCCAGCTTGTTTACATTTTCATATGAATAGAATAAACATGCCAGCTAAAACTTTCAGTACAATGTTGACCATAAATGGTGAGAGTAAATATTCTTATCTTTTTCCTGATCTTATGAGGAAAGAATTCAATCTTTCACTGTTAGGAATCATGTCACCAGTAAGTTTCTCATTGATGTGCAGAGCAGGTTGAAGATGTTTCTTTCTCCACCCACTTGATGAGAATTTTTACTAGGAAGACTTTGTATTTGTCAAATGTCTTTTTGCATCTAGTAAGAGACTATATCGGAGAAGGCAATGGCAAGCCACTCCAGTACTCTTGCCTAGAAAATCCCGTGGATGGAGCAGCCTGGTAGGCTGCAGTCCATGGGGTCGCTAAGGGTTGGACACGACTGAGCGACTTTACTTTCACTTTTCACTTTCACACATTGGAGAAGGAAATGGCAACCCACTCCAGTGTTCTTGCCTGGAGAATCCCAGGGACGGGGGAGCCTGGTGGGCTTCCGTCTATGGGGTCACACAGAGTTGGACACGACTGAAGTGACTTAGCAGCAGCAGTAGCAGCAAGAGACTATATTGTTCTTTATTTGTCTGATTATTTGATAAATTAGATTGATTTTCAAATTTTAAACTAACCATACATACTTGGGATAAACTATATGTTGCCTCGATGTATTATCAATGTTACAAGTTGTTGAATTTGATTAAAATAGTCTTAACATTTTTTTATCCATGAGAAATATTGCTATGCAATTTTTTCCCTGCAATGTCTTTATCTAGTTTCAATGTCAGAATAATGCTAAAATTGTGGAACGTATTGGGAAACTTTCTCTTTTTTAAAAAACTTCTGGAAGGATATTTACACTGCTGGTATTATTTCTTCCTTACATGTCTGTTAGGATCCATAGTGAAGCCATCTGGGTCAGGGGTTTCCTATGTGGGAAGTATTTTAACTTCAAATTCAACTCTGCTGCTATTTTTCAGTCACTAAGTCATATCTGATTCTTTTGCAACCCCATGGACTAAATTCAGTTACTTTACTCATTTGGGGACTATTCAAGTTATCTGTTTCTTCTTGAGTAAACTTTTGTAGTTTTGTCTTTCCAGATATTTATTCATTTCCTGTAACCTGTTAAATTTATTAACATACTTTTAAGATAATACTCCTTTGTAACACTTTTAACATTGATAAATTCTGTGGTGATGTCATTTCTCTCATCTTGATACTGGTAATTTGTATCTTCACTCTAATTTTCCTGATGATCCTGCATAAAAATTTAATTTTCCTCATCTTATACAGTCAGTCTCTGATCCCTGGGGTCAGGAAGATCTCCTGGTGAAGGGAATGGCAACCCACTCCAGTATTCCTGTCTGGAGAATCCCATGGACAGAGGAGCCTGGCAGGCTACAGTCCATGGTATCCAAAGAGTCGGACATGATTGAGTAATTAACACATACACACATGCTTTTAATTTTTCATTCTTTTATTTTTGCTCTTGTCTTTATTACTTATATTTCATAGCATAAACAGTACTTAAATCAGTTTTATTTTCTTTTATTCTTCTATTTTCTTAAAATTAAACCTGAGGTCATTGATTTGTGTCCTTTATTCTTTCTAATATAGGTAGATAGTACCATAAATTTCCCATTTAGTATTGCTTTAACTGCATTCCACAACGTATGATGCACTGCATTGTCATTTTCATTCAGTTAATAACACTTTCTAATTTCCACTTGTCTTTGTCATTGACACACACTTTTTTGAAACTGTTTTAAATTTCCAAATATTTAAAGATTTTTAGAGATTTTTATTATTATTGATATCTAATTGTGGTCTGACAACATATGCTGTTATGACTTTAATCCTTTAAATCTATTGAATCTTGATTTATGACTCTTGAATGTGTACACTGATTTTTTTTTTTTTTTTTGGCATGGAGTTCTCTATAAGTGTCAATTAGTTTGACCTGGTTGATAATATCATTAAGACTTCTGTATTCTTACAGATTTCCTTTTGTCTCTTTATTCCATGAAAATAAAGGAGAAGAATCAAATCCCTGAATGAAATTGTGAATTCACCTATGTCTCCTTGCTGTTCTGTCAACTATGGCTTTCTATATTTTGAAATTCTGCTATTAGGCACATGAATATTTAGGATTTTTATGCCCTCCTGAAGAATTCACTGTCTTTATCATTGTTATACAGTGACGTTATCCCTGGTATTATTTTTATGCTCTGAGTCTTCTTTGTCTGACATTAATACAGCCACTCCAGCTTTCTCTTTATTAGTGTTAACAGGATAAACATTTTTCCATTTTTCCCTTTTAATCTACTTTGATCATGATATTTAAAGAAGTCATGATAGACTGTATATAATTGAGTTTTGCTTTTTTTAACCACTTTTTTGCCTTTAATTGGGATTTTTAGGCCATTTACTTTTACTGAAACTGTTGAAGTTCAGTTCAGTAGCTTAGTCATATCCAGCCCATGGACTGCAGCACACCAGGCTTCCCTGTCCATCACCATCTTCCGGAGCCTACTCAAACTCATGCCCATTGCGTCAGTGATGCATCCAACCATCCCATCCTCTGTCATTCCCTTTGGTCAAGTTTAAATCTATCCTTTCATTATTTGTTTTCTTATTGTCCCATCTGTTGTTAATTTTTCCTATTTTCCACTTCCTTTAGGATTGATTGAGGATTTTCTTTTTAATGATTTTATTGAATCTCTCTTTTGTTCCAAGTAGCTATATTCTTTGTAATTTCAGTGGTTGCTTTAGAATTTATGGTATAAATTTTTAACATCACAGTGTACCTTCAAGGGATATTATACTAATTCACATATAACATAATAACCTTATCATAGTGTTCTTTCACTGTTCCCCTTTTGACCTCTATGCTTGTTGTCACACATTTTATTACTATATATTTTATGAGTGGCACAACACACTAATACAATTTATTCAAACAATCGATTATACTTAAAGGGATATAAATATTTAAAAAGTAACTTTATTTAATTTGCTCTCATTGCTACCATTTTCAGAGCTCTTTTCTTTGAGTGAGTCCAGCTTGTGATTCATTCAAATCTTAGTTTTTGACTCTTAAAAATGTTTTTTTTTTCTTTGATGGAGCTCTCTTTTGGTACAAATTACTTAATTATTCTGATGCTGGGAAAGGTTGGGGGCGGGAGGAGAAGGGGACGACGGAGAATGAGATGGCTGGATGGCATCGCCGACTCTGTGGACATGAGTTTGAGTGTACTCCGGGAGTTGGTGATGGACAGGGAGGCCTGGCGTGCTGTAATTCATGGGGTCGCGGAGAGTCAGACACGACTGAGCGACTGAATTGAACTGAACTGAACTGAACTGAACTTAATTATTTACAAAGTACTAACATGTTTCTTCCAAAGTCATGTCGTAGCTATTTTCTTCAGCATGGCTTCCCCAAAACAAAGATGTTATTTTTAAAGTGTCTTATTTCCAAGTGTTTTCTTCTCAAATAGCCCTACTTTAGATTTCCTTATAAAATTCATGGAAAAATCATACTTATGAAATTAGAGGGGAACTCTTAAATAGAAAACTCACAAGCCTATTTCTCTCCCAAATGTCACAAGACCACAACAAATGGGAAATGTTTCAATGATTGATTGTGAAATGCCCTAAGGAATCAAAGCAGTAAGCAGTGATGTTATGCATTCCCCTGCTTAGCTCCAGGTTAACTCCCATCTTTCTTCTGAGTCTGTATTTTGCCAATATTTTTGAAGTGAAGTTCTTATTTCAGATTACAGTTTTCCTCCCTCAGCAGACTTTGCTGTGTCTGTGTTGTATCATCAGTAATTAATATTAAAATCCTGTCTGATTGCATAGTACCTAGTCAATTAAAAATAGTATATAAGTCATGGTAACCTAAAATGTAGACTATGTATCTTTAGAGAGTAGAGAAGTAAGGGTCCTTAGGAACCCAGAAGGAAGAGTTGTCCTCCAGAACAATAAAATTAGGATGCAACAAGTGTTTCATGTGACTGAAGATCAGGAGAATCAGAATGTGGGTATTAAGTCAAGGTGACAAAAAAAAAACAATCAAATTGGTTTAAAATGTGAACTGATGAAAAGGTACAAAAGCAAAAGTTTCAAAATACAGATATTCATTTGTGATCAATCTTCTTTTTACATAGTTAGTGGAGTATGCTTCTTGATGAGAATATGCTGAGATTTATTCATTTAAATACGATTAATAGTGCTCCTGAGTAATGCAAGAGAAGTCAGTCAGAATCAAATCAGAGTTCATATAACCAGCTAATGCCAGGTTGCAACCAAATCACACATTAAACATATGCTTTCTTGGGCATTTTGCTTTGTCCCAAGGGACACAAAAATTATAGTTGAGCCTAGTAGATAAAAAAACAAAGGTTTTATGCACATTGTTGTTGTTCAGTTACCCAGTCACGTCCAACTCTTTGCGACCCCATGGACTGTAGCATGCCAGGCCTTCCTGTCCCTCACCATCTCCTGAAGTTTGCCCAAGTTCATGTCCATTGCATCGGTGATGCCATCCAGCTATCTCATCTTCTGACACCCTCTTCTCCTTCTTCCCTCTACCTTTCCCAGCATCAGGGACTTTTCCAGTGAATCAGCTGTTTGCATCAGATGACCAAAATACTGGAGCTTCAGCTTCAGTATCAGTCCTTTCAATGACTATTCAGGGTTGCTTTCCCTTCAGACTGACTGATTTGATTGCCTTACTGTCCAAGGGAATTTCAGGAGCCTTCTCCAGCACAACTCAAAGGCATCAGTTCTTTGACATTTTGCCTTCTTTATAGTCCAGCTCTCACATCAGTACATGACCACTGGGAAAACCATACAGACCTTTGTCAGCAAAGTAATATCTCTGCTTTTCAACACACTGTCTAGGTTTGTCATAACTTTCCTGCCAAGAAGCAATCGTCTTCTGATTTCAAGGCTGCAGTCATCATCTGCAGTGATTTTAGAGCCCAACAAGAGGAAACCTGTCTCTGCTTCCACCTTTTCCCCTTCTATTTGCCAGGAAAATATAGCAGGAGTTATTAAATGTTTGTCAAAAACATTAATCAACATTAGCCAATTTTAGTGCAATATAAATTTTGATCAATATCATATCAGAAGATTTATGGGGAAAAAGAAGTGATAGGGATTTATTCCAATTGAAAGCACTAAAGTAAATTTCCTGAAGGATATTGAAATGTGGGGTGACTTCAACATGTGTCAAAATAGATGAGGCAGTAGGAGAAAGGGGGATGCCTACCATTCATAGCCAACTTTGTGTTGTGGGCGCTCTGTACTGAATAGAATAGCAAGAACAAAGGCTCCAAAATGAGAACAGGAAGAACAGTTTCCAGGAATGGGAAAATCCTAGTTGGAATCCTTTGAGACATTATAAAGTTAATAAAGTTTGAATGATTGATTGCAGTTGAACAGTAGTAGATTATGAATTTAAGATGAAAAGATTAAGCCTCTACTCTAAAGAAGCTTGTATAAATACAAATAAATAGGGATAACTGAGAAGAAGAAAACAAGCTGGCTAAGTTGTTATAAGGAACTATAGAGGTGCACATGTAGGATCAGAAATAGCATTTGTTCCCGCCAACCAAACAAGACAAAAATGTGTTATAATTCATGGGACATTGGCTAGAGTACACAGAAGTGTCTTACCTCCCTAATGGAGAACAATTAGGTCTAGACTAAATGCTATTCTGGCTCTTGTTAACAAACTTTAAAAGAAAGACCCACGAGGATCAGATCATTTCTAAATAGCCTAACTATATATGTACGTATGCTAAGTCACTACAGTCATGTCTGACTCTTTGTGACCCCATGGACTATAACCTGCCAGGCACCTCTGTCCATGGGATTCTCCAGGCAAGAATACTGGAGTAGGTTGCCCTGCTCTCCTCCAAGGATCTACCTGACCTAGGGATAGAACCCGTGTCTCTTAAATATCTCCTGCATTTGCAGGCACATTTTTTTTTACCACTAGCGCCACTTGGGAAAACCCAGATATTTAGAGCAAAGCTTAGGATATATGTTGCTGCTGCTGCTAAGTCACTTCAGTCGTGTCCAAATCTGTGTGACCCCATAGACGGAAGCCCATCAGGCTCCCCCGTCCCTGGGATTCTCCAGGCAAGAACACTGGAGTGGCTTGCCATTTCCTTCTCCAATGTGTGAAAGTGAAAAGGGAAAGTGAAGTCACTCAGTCACGTCTGACTCGTAGCGACCCCATGGACTGCAGCCTACCAGGCTCCTCCATCCATGGGATTTCCTAGGCAAGAGTACTGGAGTGGCTTGCCATTGCCTTCTCCGTAGGATATATGTAAGAATACAAAAATATCTAGCACCCAGAAAGATATTAATAAAAGTCATAGTGTGAATAAAATCAGAGATTATCATGTTTATTCTTAAATTTTTTAATGAAATTGCTGTTTTTGATAATTACCATTCATATGAATTTTATGTTGTGCTGACCTCATCTTAAAATGTATTTAAAGTCTTAAACTTTCTGAAATTAGTGATAATTTTTTTTAATAATTCTCATCTCTCCTTTTCTTTACGATGTCTTTCATTGCTCTATAGTTCTTTTGTCCAAAAATTCCTCTTTAGAGGTATCCATTACTTTGCAAGTATTTTTAAAAAATTTGTTTCTATCAATAACACTGCCTGTCTTACTAACTTCATACAGTAACTTCTTATTACTTAGCTGTCTAACTCTCAGAATGATATAGTAGAAGCTATAACAGTCTCATGCTCACATCAAACACAAATTCCATTCTTAAAGCAACTGACCCACTGCAGTGGTTCCCAAACTGGACTGCACACTAGAATCACTTGGAGAACCTCTTACAATATGCAGATATTGAGACTCTACTCCAGATCAATTAAATATGAATATTTTGGAGTAAGAGTGTCATATTTTTTAAAAGTTTCAAGGCAATGTCCAATTCTGATTAAGATTCCTGAGCTCTAATTCTCTAGTTCTCAATTCAGGATAATAGAAGTGATAACACCTGTTCACTCATCTCATAAGTATCAAAACATAGAATATATGTCATGCCCCAAAACATTTAAAAGCATTTCTCATGACTAGTTTCTTGAAAAAGAGAAAATCTTTGGGAATAAGTCATTCCTCTATTTGACAAAAGACATGAATTTTCCTCTTGTCTCCTAAAAACATTCAAGTATGTCTAAGAATAGCCAAAGCAGTGATTCTTAATCCTTGGGAGGTGGCAGAAAATTGATAGATTGGACAGGCAGTAAGTAGTTTGGACAGCAGAGATTCAGTTAAAAATCAGAAAAACTCTGGATCTTTTTTCAGAAAAAATACATGGACACACACAACAAACCTTGGCCTATGTTTCTGGGGTGTTCACATATGCCCTGAAGCCCAGCTATGGTGCAGATCAAAAAACTTTACCCTGGATTCCAATGTTGTGATAGCAAATCTTGTTTTGATCTTTTTCCTTCCTGAAGGCCTGAACACCTAAGGCAAATGTTAAGATTTCAGGGAATTTTTCACACTTCTTTTATGGTTATAGGAATGTCACTCAAACTAAGCTATTCATAGAATGCCTCCTTCTGTGTTACAAACTCATTCCTGATGAAAAGAATTAATAAAGCATTCTTTCTCATCAGCCAGGAGAAACAAGAAATGACCTACAGAACACAGCACTTTGCTTCTAGGGATTCCTTCAAGCTCTAGTCTTGCAATCTGTGCTGCTTTAAGTATAAGCTCTAGTCAGTGAGGGGAGAGAGCAATTCATCATACAGAAGCTTGCCCTCTGCCTTCTCTAGTCATAAAGCACACCATGCAGACAGTTCTTTCAAAAGTAACTAACTAGCTCTTTCCATTTCCCCCAAGATGAGCAGAAATGTGAACTATGTGTTGGCAGACCTATAGGCTTTTATGACAAGCTGTTCATGTACCGCAATAACTACTGCTCTTTGAAAAGTTGAAAGTTAGTCACACAGTCGTGTCCAACTCTTTGCGATCCCATGGACTGTAGCCCACCAGGCTCCTCCATCCATGGAATTCTCCAGGCAAGAGTACTAGAGAAATTTGTCATAATCATATATGCTCCTTAGTTACATTTTTCTATCATGTTGATGCATGCCACACCACCAGTCTTAACCTCTTTTCAATCTTGTGTTTAGTGCAACAGAAGACACATTATGACTTTTATCTCACCTAATAAAATGTTCTTATTTTCAACCAACTTTCTGAATTTAACTCTTGCTTATGTCTAGTTAAGTATTTTCTTTCTAAAAGAGTCTCCTTCAAAATAGTAAAAGCTGTATCAACACCTAATAACATAAAATGAGTAATGTTGAGCATCTGGTATTCAAGGCCAGATGGATCTAGCAGTATGTTGGCAAATGTTTAACAACCAGATTTCTGGACCAACCAGTTCTTGCCCCGACTTGTAGCACTTGACAATTTCCATGGTGTAAATACTCCCTCCAACATGGCTGAGTTTAAGCCACCAAAATGATGTCAGCTGTTTAATAAAATTTTCAAAAATTCAATGATTCTCTCAAGCGAATGCCAGCCAACTGTAGCACATCATTGTATTAATTGAATCCAATGTCCTACCTCATCTTCCCATATTTGCTTGAGCAATTTTTCCATTTCCGCCCCCCTGCCCTGGAGAATTCCATGAAATTCTTTTGCCTATTCTGCTTTGCCCATTCCACTTATGCAACTAGAAGTCCTACTTGTCTCATCATCAAGGCATTGTTTTATGCTTCCAGGTGAATTGAAATCCTCTCTGTTCTGATGTCACCTTACATTGTATGTTACATTTCATGTTACATTTCATTATCCATTTGCATTAAATTTATTGGTACAAATCTTATTTTCCCTAAATGCTGTGTACCCTTTGAGAGCAGAATCCATATCTAATTAATCTGCAGAGTTCTTAAAACACCTAGAAAAGTGTCTTGTTCATAATAGATGCAACACATATCTTTGTGGTTTTTTAAATTTATTGTGTATTTTATTTTTTTAGTTTCATTTTGTATTAGGATATAGCCAGTTAACAATGCTGTGGTAGTTTCAGGTTAACAGCCATACATATACATGTATCCATTCTCCCCCTAATTCCCCTCCCATCCAGGCTGGCACATAACATTAGATAGAGCTCCATGTGCTATACAACAGATCACTGTTGGTTATCCATTTTGAATTTAGCAGCGTGACCTTCCCAAACTCACTAACTATCCCTTACCCCCAGCAAACATAAGTTTGTTTTCTAAGTCTGTGAGTCTCTTTCTGTTTCATAAGTTCATTTGTATTATGTCTTTTTAGGTTCCACATATAAGGGAAATCATATATTTCTCCTTCTCTGTCTAACTTAATGACACTCTCTGGGTCCATTCATGTTGCTGCAAAGGGCATTATTGCATTCTTCTTAATAGCTGAGCAATATCCCACCATATATACGTACCATATCTTCTTTATCCAGTCCTCTGTCAATGCACGTTTAGGTTGCTTCCATGTCTTAGCTATCCTAAGCAGTGCTGCAATGAACACTGGGGTGCATGTATCCTTTCAGATCATGTTTTTTTCCAGATATATGCCCAGGAGTGGTATTGCAGGGTCATATGGTAACTCCATTTTTAATTTTTTAAGGAAACTCCATACTTTTCTCATGGTGACTGTACCAATTTACATTCCAACCAAGAGTGTAGGAGGGTTCCCTTCTCTCCACACCCTTTTAAGCATTTTTTGTTGGTGAATTTTTCTGATGAAAACCATTCTGGCCTGTGTGAGGTGATATCCTATTGTAGTTTTCACTTGCATTTCTCTAATAACTAGAGATGTGGAACACCTTTTCATGTGCCTACTGGCCATCTGGATGTCCTCTTTGGAGAAATGTCAGTTCAGGTCTCCTGCCTATTTTTCAGGTCTTCTGCCTAAGAGACTAATCCCTTATTGGTCACATCATTTGCAAATATTTTCTCCCAGCCCATGGAGGAGGGCATGACAGCCCACTCCAGTATTTTTGCCTGGAGAATCCCCATGGACAGAGGAGCCTGGTGGGCTATAGTCCATGGGGTCGCAAAGAGTCAGATACGACTGAGCAATCAAACAGAGCACATGCAAAATTTTAACTACTGTAAGACATGGTAAGAAAATATAACATTGCCAATTTTTGACTTTAAATATAAGCTAAAATTTTGAAGTTTAATTATATAGGATAAATTGAAGTGTAATGAATCCTGAGTAAGATAAAACTGAAACTGTGTTGTTATACTGTTTGACTAACTAGAAAAATAATAAAACCTACTCAAATAATTTTAAAAAATATAAAACTTTGGTATAAAAAATAATATCAGTGTGAAACACCAAAATGAAAATAGTCAGCACAAAATACAATAAATATACTAAGGAACTCAAAAAATGAGACTTTTTCATTTCATTCAATATTATATATAAAATAATATTTAAATAAATGATACATAAATATTTGTATAAATTATATATTTCCTGAAATTTTCTATTTCCACAATTAAAATGCCTAATATATTTGGAGAGAGGTTATATAATTTTGTCAAAAAGTTCAAATTAAATTTAACTGAATTTTAGAAAGTCAACTTATGTAGAAAACTCTTGCAGTTTTAGTAATAGGTTATTAGTATAGAGGTTAATCAAGTCTCTTGCTTCTGTTCTTTTTATTTCTTCTATCTTACCTTCAACAAAATTGATTTTTCACTTTTGTATTATATTTGTTGAGATCAAAGTTAAAACTCTTACCAAGCTCCAGTCAAATTAATTTTGCTCCTTTACTTTGAATCTTATTATAACAAGAGTTTAGACTGATGGCATTAGCTAAAACAGAAAATAATTTTTCACCATAACAACCATTGAAATGTTGAAGAGAAAACAAAGCAAACAAAAACCTTGGAAACAAATACTTTCATTCAGAAGAAATGTTGATTTGGCCAATGATGAAAATATGATATTTTTATATTATATATTAATTCAACATATTAATATTTTGAACCTAGACAATCTATATTAAGCCCTATAATGCTGTTTTTCAATAAAGGGTTAAATTCCAAGGCAATGATCCTAATGTAGTTAAAAGACTTAAAGTTGGAGCATTTCAGAAGAGATGATTTACAATGTTTAAAATGTCTTTGTGAAAAATATTTTGTGTACACTTCAGGCATTTCCAAGAATTCTCTTTTGCATAGCTTATTTGAGGAAAATTTCAGCAATCTAGTAGATATTTGGGCCTCTGAATTATTTATTGGTTTGCATTTATCTAGAAAAAAACAGTTTTACAGTTTTAATGTATTTATTGTGCTACATTTACTCTTCCTCTTTTGTATTTACCATCTTTGAAATTCAATGGCCTTTTTTTAAAAAATGTTGTTTCTAGTTTTTTTTGAGATACAATTGGCATATAGTATTATATAAGTCTCAGGTATACAACGCAATAATTTAATACATGTATATACTACAAAATGACTACCCCAGTAAGTCTGATTAACATCCATCACTTCATAAGATCTACTTTCTTAGCAACTTTTTATAATAAGTGAATGATGTATATCTTTATTTTGTTACTTATCTGGATATTGCCATGTGTGGGAAAGTCACTCAGTCATGTCCAACTCTTTGCAGTCCCATGGACTGTAGCCTGCTAGGCTCCTCTGTCCATAGAACTCTCCAGGCAAGAATATACTGGAGTGGGTTGCCATTCCCTTCTCCAGGGCATCTTCCTGACCCAGGGATTGAACCCAGGTCTCCTGCATTGCAAGCAGATTCTTTACCATCTGAACCACTAGGGAAAACTACACTTTGCCATACCATCAACCAAACAGGCCCTCCATAATAATATTTGTGTCTTTGATATTTTATTAATTTGCAGTCATATAAAAATCATTTTTGTGCATGCTAAGTCACTTCAGTCACGTCTGACTCATTGCGACACTATGGACTGTAGCTGTATTTTAAAATTTCATTAGATAAATGTATCAAAGTAGGAAGACAGAACATGTTTTATTTTATAGTTTATTTGATTTGATTTATTGCTTCTTACTATTTAGACATTCAGAGAGAGGAGCGCCACTTGTGATTTTGCCCGGGGCCCCACCCATATTGGGGTTGGGCCTGATACTATGGAGGCTGAGGGACTTGAGAGTGTCTTGAGTCTGCATACAAAAGGAACAACACCCAGTCTAGCCAGTATTCTGATATTTTGATCAGGCCTAGCCTTAAATCTGAAACAAGAAATAGAAATAGCATCAAGTCAAGTTAGAAATTTCCCAGTAACCATGCTAAGCATTGTTCCATCACTGGAAAAGATCACCCTGCCAGACTGTTAAGTATAAGTGGAGGGATTCATAAAATGCAGGGTCAGCATGACCATGGCAGGGAGAAGATCCTGGCCACAGGATCTTCATATTCTGCCTACTAGAACATGAAATCAATGGACTCTGAGGTCCCACACTGGAGAAAATGTAGTAGTCCTCTCCTGTGGGGCTGCTTCCTCCTTCCTAGTACAGTGTTCTACTACCCTGATTGTGAAAAGGGCCAGACAACATAACTGTGTCTGTCCTGTAGTTCCCATCTCTGATTAGCAATGAACCAAGACCCCTCAAGAATATGTCTACAGAAGGCTACAGACAAAACATGGAGGCCACCTGCCTACATTGGGCTTCCCTTGTGGCTCAGTTGGTAAAGGATCTGCTGCAATGCGGGAGACTTGGGTGCGATCCCTGGGTTTTGAAGATCCCTTGGAGAAGGGAAAGGCTACTCACTCCAGTATTCTGGCCTGGAGAATTCCATGGACTGTGTAGTCCATTGAGTCAAAAAGAGTTGGACACAACTGAGTGACTTTCACTTTCACCTGCCTAGGTTAATGATATCACCTTCAAGTATTCAAGTTGGTGCTGAAAATCAGCTGAGTCAAGATGAAACCTTAGGAAACACAGAAAGTAACCTAGGTTCTACTTCCAGTTTCTAGTTTCTGTATTAACTAGCTGTGTAACATTAGATGATTTCTTTTTACACCCCTGTACTTTTATTTTTTTATATTTGTATATTGTGAAATGATCACCAAAGTAAGTCTAGTTAACATCTGTCACAATACGTAGTTAGGAAATTTTTTTTCTTGTGATGAGAAGATCTACCTTCTTTTACATGCAACATGGTATTGTCACTGTAAGGCAAGTGCAGAGTAAAAGAGAGCAAGCCAGGCAGTCAGGTAAAAAACAAATTTATTAGAGGGAAATGGGAGGGTGACTGGCCCTTAAGAGGAACCAGTGTCCTCCCTTTCTGAAAGGGGTTTCTCTTATACCCCACCAATGAAAAGTTCTCTGAGTTCAGTTCAGTCATTCAGTTGTGTCCGACTCTGTGACCCCATGAGCTGCAACACACCAGGCCTCCCTGTCCAACACCAACTCCCGGAGCCCAACCAAACTCATGTCCATTGAGTCAGTGATGCCAGCCAACCATCTCATCCTCTGTCATCCCCTTCTCCTTCTGCTCTCAATCTTTCCCAGCATCAGAGTCTTTTCAAATGAGTCAGCTCTTTGCATCAGGTGGCCAAAATACTGGAGTATTTTGCTTCAGCATCAGTCCTTCCAGTGAACACCCAGGGCTGATCTCCTTTAGAATGGACTGGTTGGATCTCCTTGCAGTCCAAGGGACTCTCAAGAGTCTTCTCCAACACCACAGTTCAAAAGCATCAATTCTTCAGTGCTTAGCTCTCTTTATAGTCCAACTCTCACATCCATACATGACTACTGGAAAAACCATAACCTTGACTAGACGGACCTTTGTTGGCAAAGTAATGTCTCTGGTTTTTAATATGCTGTCTAGGTTGGTCATAACTTTCCTTCCAAGGAGTAAGTGTCTTGATTTCATGGCTGCAATCACCATCTACAGTGATTTGGGAGCCCAAAAAAATAAAGTCAGCCACTGACTGTTTCCACTGTTTCCCCATCTATTTGCATGAAGTGATGGGACCAGATGCCATGATCTTTGTTTTCTGAATGTTGAGCTTTAAGCAAACTTTTTCACTCTCCTCTTTCACTTTCATCAAGAGGCTGTTTAGTTCTTCTTCACTTTCTGCCATAAGGGTGGTGTCATCTGCATATCTGAGGTTATTGATATTTCTCCCAGCAATCTTGATTCCAGTTTGTGCTTCTTCCAGCCCAGCGTTTCTCATGATGTACTCTGCATAGAAGTTAAATAAGCAGGGTGACAATATACAGCCTTGACGTACTCCTTTTCCTATTTGGAACCAGTCTGTTGTTCCATGTCCAGTTCTAACTATTGCTTCCTGACCTGCATACAGGTTTTTCAAGTTCTCTGAAGGGGTGGTTAATTTTTAGCCTGTAATTGAGTCCTGCAGTCACGTAGCTGGAGGTCTGGAATCTGGTGGTCTCATAGTCTTGAGAAGGTAGGCACCAGTGAGAAAACAGAATGTTGTTTGGGCAATTTGGTCAGTCTCGAGGATCACTGTGATTTTATTCTTTGTTTGCAGGTCAACATAATGAGCCATTTCTACTATGGGCCCCTATCTAGACCCTATCAGTCACCATGCTGCAAATTACATCCCCAGGACTTTTTTATTTTATAACTGGAAGTTTGTACCTTCATAGTTCCTTTACTCATTTCACCCATACCACAGTGCCTTGTCTCTTGTGCCTGATTGCTAAGTCGTTTCAGTTGTGTTCAACTCTTCCCAACCCCATGGACTGTAGCCTGTCAGGCTCCTCTGTCATGGAAATTCTCCAGGAAAGAATACTGGAGTGGGCTGCCATGCCCTCCTCCAGGGCATCTTCCCAACTCAAGGATCTAACCCACATTTCTCATAGTCTCTTACATTGGCAGGTGGGTTCTTTATCACTAGCATTACCTGGGAAGCACCCCCTGCCTCTAGAAACGGCCAGTTTCTTCTCTGTGCCTATGAGCTTGTCGACTGTTGGTTTTTTTGTTTTTTGTTTTTTTACGCCAGATATTGAGATCATATATTTGTCTTTCTTTATCAGACTTTTTTCACTTAGCATAATGCCCTCGAGGTCCATCCACGTTGTCATGATAGGATCGTCTTTTATTGATATTCCAAATATCAAATGGAGTATTTGATAATATTCTATTACATGTGTGTGTATATGTATACACACACCCCACATTTTTTTTTTATCTGTTCAACCCTCTGTGGACACAAGTTGCTTCCATGGTTTGGCTATTGTAAATAAAGCTATAATGAACATGGAGGGAGGTGTTTTAGATATCTTTTCAAGTTACTGTTTTCATTTTTTCAGAAAAATACTCAAAAGTGGAGCTGCTGGATCATATGATCCTCCTATCTTTTTTATTTTTTGAGGTGCTTCCATACTGTTTTCCTTAGTGGCTGTATCAATTCACATTTCCACCTATAAAGCTTAACAGTTTCCTTACTCCACGTCCTCCCCAACTCTCGTTACCTCTTGTCTCTTTGATGCTAGCCATCTTCACAGTTGTGTGGTGCTATCTCATTATGGTTTTGATTTGCGTTTCCCTGATGATTGGTGATGTTGGGCATCTATTCATGTACAGTTGAACATCTGTCTGCAAAAATGTCCCCTCAGACCCTCTGTTCATTTTTAATTAGATTGTGGAGGCAGAGGATTGGTTTTTTTTTTTTTTTTGTCTTGCTATTAAGTCATATGAGTTCTTTATATATTTTGGATATTAACCAGTTATCAGATAAATGCTTTGCAAATATTTTCTCACATTAAGTAGATTGCCTTTTCATTTTGTTGATGATTTGCTTTCCTGTGAAGAAATACTTTGGTTTGATGTAGTCTCAGTTGTTCATTTTTGTTTTTGTTACCTTTGCTTTTGATGCCAGATCCCCCCCAAAAAAATTTATATATATATCATCATCAAAAATCACAGCCTATTATTCCAACAAGCTTACTGCCTATGTTTTCTTCTAAAAGTTTTATGGTTTCAGGCCTTAAATTCAAACCTTTAATCCATTTTCACTTAATTAAGTTACCAGTATCATTCTTCTGTATGTGGTTGTCCAGTTTCTCTATTTGTGGAAGAACCCACCCTTTCTCCATTGTATATTCTTGCCTCCTTTGTCATAAGTTAATTGGCAATATATTCATGTGTTTCTTTCTGAGCTTTATATTCTGTTTCATTTATCTATTTTTATGCAAATACCATAATGTTTTGGTTACTGTAGCTTTGTAATACAGTCTGAAATCAGGGAATGTGATACCTCCAGGCTTGTTGTTCTTTCTCAAGATTGCTTTGGCTATTGGGGATCTTTTGCATTTCCATACAAATTTTTGGGTTGTTCTATTTCTGAAAAATTCCTATTACTGAAAAATTCCATTGGAATTTTGATAAAGATTTTTATTGATTTTATCAGTAGATTGCTTTGGTTAGTATAGGCATTTGAACAATATGAATCTTCCCAATGCATGAGTATGAAACATCTTTCCATTTATGTATTCTTTAATTTCCATCATTAATGTCTACAGTTTTCAATATGGAGATCATTTTTACCTCCTTGATTAAATTCACTTCTACATATGCTATTCTTTTGTTGCAATTAAAGATTTTTTTTTCCTAAATTTCTCTCTCTGATAGTTTATTAGTATATAGAAATGTGACAGATTTCTGGGTATTGAGATTGTATCCTGTAATTTTGCTGAATTCATTTATAAGTTCTAACAGTTTTTGATAGATTCTTATCTATCAAATAGATAAGAATTATCAGACATTATATTATCATGATATAACAATATCAGATATTATCTGACATACTATCATGACATGATAATAATATCAGATATTATCTGACATGGTAATATCTTGTCATCTAAAAATAATGACAGTTTTACTTATTCCTTTCCAATTTGGATGCCTTTTTTTTTTTCTTTTTCTTGCCCAGTTGCTCTGGCCAGGACTTTCAATAGTGTGTTAGATAAATGTGATGAGAGTGGACATTTTTGTCTTGTTCTGGAACAATTTTTCACTGTTAAGTATGATGTTATCTGTGGGATTATCATATCTGGCTTTTACTATGTTGAAGTACATTCAATTGATACTCACTTTGTTGACAGTTTTTATTATAGATAAATGTTGAACTTTGTCAAAAAGCATTTTCTTCATCTATTGAAATAATCTTAAATTTTTGCTTTCATTTTGGTAATGTGGTGTATCACATTGACTAACTTGGAGATGTTGAACCATTCTTACATCCTTGGAGTAAATCTCACTTGATCATGTTTTATGATCTTCTTAATGTATTGTTGAATTCAGTTTGGTCGTATTTTATAGAGGATTTTTGCATCTATGTTCATCAAGGATATTGGTCCGTAATTTCTTTTTGTTGTGGAGGCCTGTCTGGTTTTGATATAAAGGTAATGCTGGCCTGGTAAGATGAGTTTGGAAGTGTTTCTTCTTTTCAGCTTTTTAGAAGAGTTAGAGATGGTTGATATTTATTCTTCACTGAGTGTTTGGAGGAACTCACCAGTGATGCCATCTGGTTCTGGACTTTTGTTTCTGGGAATGTTAATTGAAGTATGGTTAATTTACAATGCTGTGTTAGTTCTGGTGTATAGCAAAGTGATTCATTTATACATATTTTATATATATTCTTTTTCAGATTCTTTTCCCATATAAGTTGTTACAAAATATTGAATATAGTTCCCTGTGCTATACGTTAGGTCCTTGTTGCTTATCTATTTTATATGTAGTAGTACATATGTGTTATTCCCAGATTCCTAATTTATCCCTCCCCCTTTCCCCTTTGATAACTATAATTTTGCTTTCTAAGTCTGTTTCTTATTTAAAATAAGTTTATTTGTATTATTTTTTTAAGATTCCACATATAAGTGATACACATACTTTTCTCTCTCTGACTTGACTCAGTATGATCATCTCTGGATCCACCCATGTTGCTGCAAAAGGCAATATTTCATTCTTTTTATGGCTGAGTAATACTCCATTTTGTGTGTATTTGTGTGCATGTGTGTGTATATATATTACATCTTTATCCATTCATCCATTGATGGACACTTTGAGTTTTGTCCATATCTTGGCTATTGTAAATAATGAAAATGAACATTGGGGTGCATATATCTTTTTAAAGAAGTGTTTTCATTTTCTTCAGGTAGATACCCAACAGTGGAATTGCTGAATCATGTAGTAGCTATGTTTTTAATTTTTTGAGGAAACTCCATACTGTTTTCAGTGGTGGCTGCACCAATTTACAATCCCAGTATTGATCTGAAACAAATAGATTGCCAGATATTTATCCAGCAAAGAAGGGTTTACTGGGAATCAGCAGAGAATTGTAATTCAGGGTCTGCAACCATGGCCAGCTACCTGCACATCCCCACATGCCAAAGGAAGCAGAGAACTTTTATAGAGAGGAATAGGATGTTGGGAAAGTTATACTAAATAAAGAGTCTGTGGCTTATTGTTGGCTGAGTCCTTGTCAGGAGAAGAGAAGCTTGTCTTATCACAGGGCATGAAAGCTTCCCCTTCTGATCTCCCAATACTATTTAATTTAAATTTCTGTTTATTAATATTTTATGCCCCCAACAGCACAGGGGAGTTTTCTTTTCCCTACCTACACTGAAAAAGAACAGAAAAAAAATAAATGAAAGAAAGAAAGAATAAGGCCGCATGCATCAGCTTAGCAAGTCAGAGGAAAAGTATAGATGATGGTGCCTGCTGACTGGAACATAAAAAAATAGTATCTGCCAGAGAGGGAAACAAAAGTACCTGCCAGCTTCAGGAAGAGAGAGGGAGATCAGGATGATCGTGCCCACCAGCTTCCATCGCAGAGATTATCCCAGCAGGCCTCTGCCACTCAACACCTTAAAATTAACAAATGAGTCTCTTTCCCATGAAGTCTGGGCACTTTTCAAAGGGCTGTTTCTAGCAGGGCCCTGGGGTGGGGTGGGGGAGCCTACGAATAAGTCCTTTAAAGAGTTGTTTCTCAGTTGCACAGTTCTGCAGTTCTTGTGGGCAGAAGTTCCATTGATCTTTTTTTTTTTTTTTTATTGGCGGCAAATTACCTTACATTAATATATTGGTTGGTTTTGCCATACATTGACACGAATCTGCCCCGGGTGTACATGTGTTCCCTTTCTTGAACACCCCTCCCACCTCCCTCTTCCCCATATCCTCCCTCCAGGTCATCCCCGTGCACCAGCCCCAAGCATCCTGTAACATGCGTCGAACCTGGACTGGTGATTCATTTCACATATGATAATATACATGAAGCCGATTGTTAGAGGCTCGTCCTTAAGTGCCAGTTTAAAAGTAGTGGTGGCTAATGTGAGGTAGCCCTCACTTCTTGGGGAGAAACTCTGATTTGGAGGTTCTTCTAGATTGTGGGTTACTGCATCAGGAGTTGGGTTAATGGCTGTATCCTAGTCTTGCTTAGCCACTATATGTTGTTTCCCTCTCAACTGCCCAGTGTGAAGGGGTTCTATGACAATTCTTAGGTTCTTTCAGAAGATACTGTTCCATACATAGCTATAGATTCAGTCTCTGTGAGAGGACATAAGTTCAGGATTTGTCTACATTTCCATCATGAATCAGAACTAGAAACTTTCACGTATACAATACAGTAGTGTTAACTATTGCCATATTGTACATTACACCCCCAGAACTTATTTCTTATACATGGAAGATTGTACCTTGTGACCACCTTTACCAAATGCCCCTACCTTCTTCAACCATACATCTGAGCTCCGTTTTATGATATATATTTTAGATTTCACATGTAAATAAGATCATACAGTAGTTTCTTTTCTCTAACTTTTTTGACTAGGCATAATTGCCTCAAGGTCCACCAGTGTAGCAGGACTTCCTTCTTTTTATGAATAGATGTATATCACATTTTCTTTAACCATTCATCCATTGATGAACACTTAGGATTGTATGTCTTGGGTACTATAAATAATGGTGCGGTGAACTTAGAGATGCAGATATTTGGGACAGAGATTTTATTTCCTCCAAATATATTCTCAGGAACGAAATTGTTGTGTCATATGGTAGTTCTAGTTTTAATTTCTTAGGAACCTCCATTTTATCCTCCATAGTAGCTCTACCAATTTACATTCACACCAATAAGGAACAAATGTTCCTTTGTCTTCATATCCTCAGCATTTGTTACCCTTTGTCTTTTGATGACAGCCATTTAACAGATGTGAAGTGGTGTCTCTCATGAAGCTTTCTCCTTTATACCTAAATTCTAAATTATCTACAGTATTTTATCATTGGAATTTTTCACAGAATAACATAATTAGCTCTGTACTCTTGGCATGGGAAATCATGAAAGGCTGGAGCAGACATTTTCTGTAATGTACACAGACAAAAAAACCCAGACTGACTGAAGGGTGAAAGAAATTGAGGCAAAAAACGTAGAGAAGAGCAATTATAAATAATCATGTCACATAGAAAGTAACTTTGATTCTTGACAGCTTCCAGTTCCTAATGCCAATCCCTTGTGAAACAGATGGTCTTTCTTGAGTCTGATGAGGTCGTTCTCTTGGATAAATTTTGCCTCTCCCTTCAATTAAAAAAAAAAAAATGTTTAAGCCAATCTGAACAAATTTCTGTGATTTACAAGAAATTCAGTGTGGCAAATATATCAAAATTATATATATATTAATATAACATAAAATTCTAAAATAATTTTCAAAAATTAATTTCCAAAGAAGAGTAGAAATAGATCTTAATATAATTAGAGAAACTATAATTACCACTTAATAAGATCCTCATTTTTGAGGTGTACTTTACCTCTATCTTTATCTCCAAAAGGCTAACAAAATAAAGTAATAAAATTTGAAACACTAAATCCTTAGTGAGAACTTGACCTTACCAGTTAAGAAAATGACACATTTCCTCTCTCAATTAGTTTTTCTAATGATGGTTCTGTTTTCAACATGATATTTAAGGAAAGGACGTAACTTAGTGACTCAATTCTAAGTGACTAAAGTCCAAGTTAGATGAAAATTGGACACATGACAAAGTGACCCGAACAAGTAGAAAGCCATGGGAAAGAAACAGAAAGAATGAGTTGAGAGAGCTAGCAGTAATAGAATGGAAGCATAAGTAGGTGGATATGTGATCATAAGGAGGGAATGGAGAATTCTTAGGGAATATTCAAAACTCAGGGGCCAAATTAGAATGAATGTTTTTCTGGAAAAGAAGATCAAAAGCACAGATGGTAGACAAGATGGTCTTGTTTCTTTGAGAAATGGACTCTGGTTTAGAATATAGAATCCTCTGAGACTTGGGGGAAAAAATTAGTAGAATAGGAAATGCACAGTCAACACAGGCAGGGATTTTATGTAAAATGTTTGCCACCTGTTAGATACATGATGCAGCTTAACAAGATTTCATAGGACTTTTTTCAGACATCAAGTAAAGACATTCTATTTGAACTGTTTTATGGGAGTTACCATGAGCAGCCACACAAGGAGAAAGCATTCTTCATACTAGTTGAAATTCATTTTTGGTAATTTAAGTATTTTTTCTGAAAAATCAATAGTTTTTCATATAGATGTGCTGTGTTCTTAGTTGCTCAGTTGTGTCTGACTCTTTGCATCTCCATAGAGTGTAGCCAGACTACTCCATTGATGGGATTATCCAGGTAGGAATACTGGAGTGGGTTGCCATACCATCCTCCAGGGTATCTTCCCAATCCAAGGATAAAACCCAGGTCTCCCACATTTCAGGCGGATTCTGCAGGGAAGCCCTTTCACGTTTGTATATACGGAAAATTAATACCTTAAAAATAATTTCAGTTCAGTCACTCAGTCGTGTCTGACTCTTTGTGACCCCATGAACTGCAGCACGCCAGGCCTCCCTGTCTATCACCAACTCCTGGAGTCTACCCAAACTCATGTTCATTGAGTCAGTGATTCCAGCCAACCATCTCATCCTCTGTCATCCCCTTTTCCTCCGACCCTCAATCTTTCCCAGCATCAGAGTCTTTTCAAAAGAGTCAGCTCTTTGCATCAAGTGGCCAAAGTATTGGAGTTTCAGCTTCAGCATCAGTCCTTCCAGTGAACACCCAGGACTGATCTCCTTTAGGATGAACTGGTTGGATCTCCTCGCAGTCCAAGGGACTCTCAAGAGTCTTCTCCAATGCCACAGTTCAAAAGTATCAATTCTTCAGTGCTCAGCTTTCTTTATAGTCCAACTCTCACATCCATACATGACTACTGGAAAAACCATAGCCTTGACTAGACGGACCTTTGTAGTGTCTCTGCTTTTTAATATACTGTCTAGGTTGGTCATAACTTTCCTTCCAAGGAGTAAATGTCTTTTAATTTCATGGCTTCAGTCACCATCTTCAGTGATTTGGGAGCCCCAAAAAATAAAGTCAGCCACTGACTGTTTCCACTGTTTCCCATCTATTTGCCATGAAGTGATGGGAACGGATGCCATGATCTTAGTTTTCTGAATGTGGAGCTTTAAGCCAACTTTTTCACTCTCCTCTTTCACTTTCATCAAGAGGCTCTTTAGTTCTTCACTTTCTGCCATAAGGGTGGTGTCATCTGCATATCTCACGTTATTGGTATTTCTCCCGGCAATCTTGATTCCAGCTTGTACTTCTTCCAGCCTAGCGTTTCTCATAATGTATTCTGCATATAAGTTAAATAAGCACGGTGACAAATACAGCCTCGATGTACTCCTTTTCCTATTTGGAACCAGTCTGTTGTTCCATGTCATGTTGCTTCCTGACCTGCATACAGGTTTCTCAAGAGCCAGGTCAATAAAGCAGAAATAAAGCAATAAAGCAGAAATAGATGTTTTTCTGGAACTCTCTTGCTTTTTCAATGATCCAGCATATGTTGGCAATTTGATCTCTGGTTCCTCTGTCTTTTCTAAAACCAGCTTGAACATCTGGAAGTTCATGGTTCACATATTGCTGAAGCCTGGCTTGGAGAATTTTGAACATCACGTTTTTATACATCAAAGCAGTCTTAAGAGACCCTGCCATAACTTCTTACCATATCATGAAATTTATTCCAAATCTCACTCTTTACACTATTGGTTGCCATTCAGAATATATCCAGAGAATTTAATTTAAAATCAGTATACTCTATGTGTGCTCATAAAGAATTCATTACCCACAGATTTTTTTCCTCAATATTTTCACTAAATTTGTTTATGAGAGCTTTCTCAGTGGCTCAGACAGCAAAGAATCTGCATGTAATGTGGGAGCCCTGGGTTTGATCCCTGGATCAGGAAGATCCCTTGGAGAAGGGAACAGCTACCCACTCCAGTATTTTTGCTAGAAAATGCTACGGACAGAGGAGCCTGACAGGGTACAGTCCATAGGATCTCAAAGAGTCGGACATGACTGAGTGACTAACACTTTCACTTTTCACTTTTCATTTGTTTATTCAGTTCAGTCACTCAGTCATGTCTGACTCTTTGAGACTCCATGAACCACAGCACACCAGGCCTCCCTGTCCATCACCAACTCCCGGAGTCCACCCAAACCCATGTCCGTTGAATCGGTGATGCCATCCAACCATCTTATCCTCTGTCATTCCCTTCTCCTCCCGCCCTCAATCTTTCCCAGCATCGGGATCTTTTCACTGGGCACCTACTGACCTGGGGAGTTCATCTTTCAGTGTCCTATCTTTTTGCCTTTTCATACTGTTCATGGGGTTCTCAAGGCAAGAATACTGAAGTGGTTTGCCATTCCCTTCCCCAGTGGACCACATTCTGTCAGACCTCTCCACCATGACCCATCTGCCTTGGGTGGCCCCACATGGCATGGCTTAGTTTTGTATCTGATACAAATTAGTCAAGAACAGAAAACCTACATGTGCAGTTTTGTACTTATTCTAATGAACTATGTCATTTCATGCATATACACCTTTGTTTATAAGATTATTCTTATAGAAGAATCTCTATCAATACCACCTTCATTTCCTTCTGTCTGGTAATACCTATTCAGATCACTTTCTGTAGAAATTCTTTCCTGTCTTCTACAACTGAATGATCACTTAATGCCTCTATAGTCAATTGTATCCTTTTCACACACATTTGCAGTAGGTTGCTTTTTACGTGTTTATTTCCATATACATAGACCATATGAAGTCATAAACTTTTAGAAGGCAGATATATTATTTACATTTGTTTATACTAAGTCTCGGAGAAGGCAATGGCAAGCCACTCCAGTACTATTGCCTAGAAAATCCCATGGATGGAGGAGCCTGGTAGGCTGCAGTCCGTGGGGTCGCTAAGGGTCGGACACGACTGAGCGACTTCACTTTCACTTTTCACTTTCCACTTTCACACATTGGAGAAGGAAATGGCAACCCACTCCAGTGTTCTTGCCTGGAGAATCCCAGGGACGTGGGAGCCTGGTGGGCTTCCGTCTATGGGGTCACACAGAGTCGGACACGACTGAAGTGACTTAGCAGTAGCAGCATACTAAGTCTGTTAATACTAGCATGGTGCTTCATAGATGTTCTACAAATGCTACTGGGTGAAAAAAATATATATTTATATAATACTTCATGATTTGTCAAACACATCATCACATTTTGACCTATAATACAGGTAGCTAGGAAAGATACTTTTCATGTTGACAGTTAAAGAAATGAAGGCTCAAAGTGTTATCTCCTGTCCAAGGTCCCAGAGTTAATATGAAGCATTTTGCAATTATCCCAATGCACACTCCCTCCCTCCCTCCCTCCCTCTCACACACACACAAATTGTTTCTCGTTCTAAACCACCTCTCATTGGAGGGTTACATACTTTTTAAAATTGTATTTCTTTTCATTGCAAATGGTTTGAACACAGCTGGCTGTATATTATCTGCTACATACATTTGGATCTGTAAACATGCCTTTTAACCCTACATTTAAAGTAAGCCTTGCAAGTTCCAACCAGTCACATGTCCATGAATTAATCTCCATGTAACTTTGCATGCTACATTATCTCACATATTTGAAGGATGTGTACTCCAACCCAAAATGCTTCATCTGCTTTGTTTTGACTTTTGGTTTGTTTAGAATTTGCAACAGATGGTTTCTTTGTTTCCACTCTAGGTTGAATTCCATGTGCCATATAAGAGAAAGATCCCAAGACATGGTTGTTAGATTTATTAGCAGACCCAGCACAAAATGACAAAGTTCATATTCCTGAATCAGAGCTTAAGCTTTGACCAAAGACCGTGTCTTAAGTAATGAGGATTTGTTTTAGATAGTGATAATTCAGAAATGTCTCAACATGTGAAAACCATTTCATTATCTAAGTGGAAGTTAAACTGCTTACTCAAATAAATGTATGCCATACTGACCTTAACTGATTGTGGTGGGTACACAATAGAGAGGATCATTAGCAAATTACTTTGAAAGAAAAAAAGTTCTTTATGACAACTTTCTCCCTGGAACCTGGTGTAATTACCCCCATGAGAATGAAGAGATAAAGAACAAATCTGGTGGGGAGGGAGGTGGCAGGGGGATTCAAGATGGGGAACAAATGTACACCTGGGGCAGATTCATGTCAATGTATGGCAAAACCAATACAACAATGTAAAGTAATTAGCCTCCAATTAAAATAAATAAATTTAAAAAAGAACAAATCTGGGATCTGCTGATCCAAGTAATATACTGTAGATTTGTGTTTAGAGGCAAATTCCCAACTAACAACCCAAGATCATCGGAAGTGTTTAGTTGTCTGAAATTTAAGGTTGAAAATTATTTTAAACACAAACTAGAAAACTTAATATGAAAGGGTTCATTTGTTATTTTCTCCTTTTAAATGTTTTCTCTGCTTAAACCTCACCCTAAGACATGCAACTGATAATGGGAAAGAGAAAAAGCAAAACGAGTGGATAGGTATGCCTCAACTGAAGAATATCCAATTCAACAAATGTCTGTAGATGGGAAAGCATTCAAAACAGGTAAATTAGAGGGCTTGATTTACTTTCCAAGTGAGGTTTCTTTTTTACTCTTTTAAATACTTTAATTGGAGGAGAATTGCATTACAATGTTGTTAGTTTCTGCTGTACAACAATGCAATTCAGTGATAATTATACATATATCACCTCTTTCTTGAGCCTCCCTCCTTTCCCCCAACAAATGAATTTTCTAAAGAATTTATCCTTAAATTACTATTCCTCTAGTAGATTTAAACACAAAGTTCCATTGATTTAGGTTTTTTGGTATAGGAATATACTCATTGAATAACATGAAATCCATAGAGAATATGAGCAAAGAAGCAAGAATAACAGCAACAATTTAGAAGATAGCAAAAATTTTATGGACATGAATTGCTAATGCTCCCATATGTTTCTGTCATTTATCTACCCCAAGTATGAAAGCATATTACAAAGAAAAAAATACCTACTCAAAAAATTTCTCATCTGTGGGCCTTCCCAGGTGATTCAGAGATTAAGAATCTGCATGCCAGATGGGTTCGATCCCTGGTGTGAGAAGATCCCACATGCCATGGAGTAATAAGCCCATGCAGCCACAACTACAGAAGCCCATGTGCCTAGAGCTCTGTAACAGGAGAAGACACCCCAGTGAGAAGCCCCCTCTCACTGCAACTAGAAAAAGCCCATGTGCAGCAGCGAAGACCCAGCACAGCCAAAAACTAAAAACAAATAAAAAGATCTCTCAGTTGAGACAGCTTAGATAATAAATCTAAAAACAAAATAAGAAAAAAATATTTGCACTTAAGAATTTCCTTAAATAAGTGGCACCCCAGACCCATGATCTTCCTGAGAGAAACCAAAATCCATGCTAGGATGCTTGGCCTTTAAAATAAAACAAAAACACCCCAAATCCACTTATCCCTAAAACGTTAGTTTCTTAAAAAGTATATCCAAAAAAAGGGTCTGAAATAAATACTAAGCTGAAATAAAATTAGCAGTCTGTATATCAGTTCCTCTCGTCCTTCCCTTCCCTCCAGTCTTAGAAACTATATTTCCAAGTGAAGCCTAGACCATGTACTGTGTGCCCTTCGTGTTTCTCTCAGATTCTTCTGTGGTGCCATCGCTCATGCATAAAATCATAAAACTCTTCCCCAGACACCGACTTATCTTCGTAACTACTGTATTTGCTTTGTAACTGCCGAACGTTCTTTTTACCTTTATCCAGAGATCAATAAGCCATGACCAGTAGCCTAAATTCTACCTTCTATCTCTTTGTACATAACGTCTTACAGAAACACAGGCTGGCCTGTTGGTTCATGGATTTTCTATGGCTCATTTCACACAACAATGGCAGGGTTGGATAGTTTCAGCAAGGACTTTGTAGCCCACAAGGTCTAAAATATTTTCTATCTAGTCCTTCACAGGATAGTCTTGAGCCCTTGGAAATCAAACATCCTGAAAGAGTAGTCTAGACACTGGTCCTACTTCTGTACCTCTCATCAGTCCTCCACCCACCGTGCCCTGGTTTCCATGACAACCCTTCAAAAGTAACACTACATTAAAAATATCAACACCCTTCTTCTTGAGACTCTCCAGAACTAAATCCCCTTGTTTCTCAACCTAAATATTAAGCACTCTTTTATCTCTGGCTTCTCCTATTCTTCTCATTCCTCAGTGTCATTATTTTCTTTTTTTGTGGGGGAGGGGGCACATGCCACAGGGCATGTAGGATCTTAGTTCCTGGACGAGGGATCGAACCCACACCCCCTGCATTGGAAGCACAGAGCCTTAACCACTGGTCTGCCAGGGAAGTTCATCAGTGTCATTATTTTATTTTATTTTATTCTGTTGCTGTCTTCTTTCTGTGTATTCTACTTCTGGTCAATCTATTTTAATGACTTTGATTGTTGAGTCTATGTGGACAATTTCAAATTACTCTCAGCCCTGATCTTTGGTTAAGTCAACAGGACACTGAACATCACATGGAAAATTCTAAATGTCAAAACAGAAAATTTTATTCTCTTCTAAACCCTAGTTCCTCTTAATGATATTACTGATCGCCTAGTTCCCAAGGCTAGAAATTTTGGAAATATCATGCTCTTTCATTCTGACCATCCAAATGCTTACTAAACACCATGATACTGATCTATTCTGCATGCACAACTGCTTTTACTCCTATTTCCCCTTTCCTTCCCACAGCCTTGCCTGCAGCTTTTCCCTGGGTGGTTGTGAGTCTCCTATATGGTCTCATGCCTCCTCTAAAACATTCTATATGTTCCTCCTAGTCTAGTCTTCCTACAACACAGTTTAGTTCACAGCCCTCTCCTGACACTTTTTTTGTTGCCTAATAAATGAAATCCCAAGTCCTTAACTGCATTAGTCAGAGTCCCAGCAGGAAATAGATGACACAAACTAGACCACTGAGGAGAGTTCTAAAAAAATGTACTAAGTGTGGAAGGAATGTAAGGAAACCAAGCGTAATGTAGGAACTTAAACCTAGCAAGAATGGAAAACTTTGCTGTTTGTAATCCGGAAAAGGCAAGAGGAAGGAGAAATTACCAGAACCTAGGCTTAGTAACATGTTCAAAGGGCTGCTTTACGTGTGACCTTTTGTAGAGAGACTCAACCTGTAGGGAAGGAACCTAGAGAATCAACCCCTGACATCACTCCCCTCCCCCATGCCCATCACTCCCAGTGCTTCCTGTTGGCTGAACCCAAATAGAACCCAGAGAACAGAACAGAACAATCCATACACTGCAGCTTCCTGGGGCAAAGAGTAAACAAAAGTAGAATGTGGATTTGGAGGGAAAATATCCAGCACATTATCTTAATATCAGATGGCATTCTGATCTAGCCATTTTACTTTATCTACCATGCTGCTGCTAAGTCACTTCAGCCGTGTCCGACTCTGTGCGACCCCATAGACGGAAGCCCACCAGGCTCCCCCGTCCCTGGAATTCTCCAGGCAGGAACACTGGAGTGGGTTGCCATTTCCTTCTCCTTATCTACCATAGATCCCCTTTATACTTTCTTTAATCAAGACAAACCATCTTCTCTAAATATTGAGGGTTTTTTTTTCCCTCTGTGGCTTTTCTCCTTATGTTCAAAGTTCAAAATCAAATTCCATCATCTTACCGTATCACCAAAAACTTAGATGTCATTAGATGTGAATTTCATGACAACCTAACAGCTCTGCTTCCAAACTTGCCCATCATTTTGGTGTGTTGTATTGATGGAGTCAGTTCTTCACCACCTCCGCATCTCTGTGGTTCCCTTGTTCTCTGATAGTGGGCTAGACATGTGACCCATTTGGGGGCAGTAGAATAAGGTAGAAGTGGCAATGCACCACTGCCTGTGTATCTTGTTTGTGCTCATGTGCCTCTACTATGTCACTGTGAGAAGGACTTGCCTGGGCTTTCCTACTACCAGGAAGAAAACGAGGTAAGTGTGGAGGAGAGTCAACACGCAGAAATGTGACTGGCCCAACTGAGCCACAGATGCATGAGGGAGCCCAGCCAAAACCACCTGGACCCTGCAGCTGAATGAAAAATAATTGTTATTTTTAATCCACCACAAGTTTTGAGGCTGTTTGCTAAACATCAAGTAATATAGTAAATATATATATTCTAACTACCTTTTCTACTGTCTCAGAAATGTCTCTGCTCCTCCCCAGTGTTAATCCATCCAGCTCTGTCCTCAGCCCCATGTGTAAACATTTCTTTTCAAGCTATTACACTAGAAGAAAAATCATCTTTTTTTTTCTATTGTCTTTAATGTTTCCTTCTCCACTGGTTATTTTCTCCTTAACCTTCAAACATAGCAACCTAACCTACACAAAACTTAAACTTCTGGACTGTGACAGGCAGAATTTTTAAGATGAACTCTAATGTCCCAAGCTTTTTGTATAATCTCCCATCTGTGTATGGAAGAGACCTGTGGACCTAGGATCCATTTATGTTATACAGTTGACTTTAAGAAAGGGAGATTATCCTTGGTGGGCATGACCTAATCAGATGAGCTTCTAAAATTAAGGGAGCTCTTCCATGAAAAAGGGATTTGAAGTGAGAGAGATCTAATGTATGAATTCCCTACTACTGGCTTTGAAAATGGAGAAGGCCACATAGCTAGGAGCTAAGAGTGGCCCCTGCCTGATAGCCAACAAGAAAAGAGAAGGACCTTAGTCCTTCAACCATGAGGACTTCAATTCTGACAACAACCTGAGTGACCTTAGAAGTATATCCTTCTCCAGAGCATCCTGAAAGAAATGCAACCTAGCCAATACCCTGATTCATAATTGAAAGAAACAGAGTAGAAAACTTATTCAAGCTCCACCTGGCCTCCTGACTTTCAGAACTGTGAGATAATAAGTGTGGCGATTAAAAACTAATATACCTCTCAACTTTCCAGGTTTAAAATGTAATCATGAAAACTGGTAACATTTTTACACACAACACCCAACTATAGGCCAGGTACAATTCTGTTTTACATACAAAATAACACGTTATTCCTCATAACCATGACTACTGCCATTTTCCAGATGTGAAATTTGAAGTTCAAAGTGGTTAATAACTTGCCCAAGGACACAGCTACCAAATGCAGAGCAGAGATTCAAATCTAGGCATTCTGATTTTTTAATCTATACTCAAAACCCTTCTATTCCACTCCTCTCCTTCCCCACTTAACTATTTACACATGTACCACCAGACTGGGAGAAGGAACTGGCAACCCATTCCAGTGTTCTTGCCTGGAGAATCCCAGGGACGGAGGAGCCTGGTGGGTTGCTGTCAATGGGGTCGCACAGAGTCGGACACGACTGAAGCGACTTAGCAGCAGCAGCACCACCACCACCAGATTGCAGATTTTGCCCTCGAAACTACTGAAATTTATCTGGCAGAAACATAATATCTCACTTTCAAATCAAAAATAATACTTCTCATCCATTAAGTTCCTCATGGTATTTAGCATTGTTTATCACATTCTCCTCTTTAAAACTGTAAATTCTGATTGTCTTCATGCCATGGAAATGCTGTGTGTCTGACACCACTTCCTTTACTCACCCGATGAGTGCTGCTGTTACTCATGTTTATCCCTCGGGAATTTCTTGAATGCCTCAACTTCTTTCCTGACCTTAGCTGCCATTTTGTACCTGTGGTAGCTACCTAGTATGTCTTTCTCTCCAGAATTCAGGACTCACTTTTCCAGGGAGCATTTTAGACAAACGTAATTTGATGTACCACCCAAAACACATGATATCCAAGATACCCAAGAGCCGCTTTTATCTACCCAAATGTCACTCCCATCTGCACCACTTCATCTTGCATCGTTCCCCAGTCCCCTCCTTTTGAGCCTATGGATTTCCTGTCTCTTCATGATTCTTAGTTTTTTCTCAGAACCTGTTCTGTTTGTCCCTCCAAATGATGGCCCACTGCAAAACTTCCAGCTTCCACAGAATAATTTCCCCAAGATGTATCTTCAAGATCCTTAATTCTATTAGGTGGGTGTCTATAAAACATTCAGATAAACTAATTTATTCAAAAATAATAACTGGTTACCATTCTCCAAGTTAGCTACACCTTAAGAAAATAATAAAATTCAGCCTTCCCATTAAACATCCCAAAGAAAGAAAAAGGATGCTAAGTTTTAATAAAGCAGAGATGTATTTGGGGAGACAAAGAATCTTTAGTTTGTGGTTCTGAAATCACCCTCAGTGATTCATTTGCAGCTTGCCTTATCCAACAGTCCAGCAAGGCTGAGCAGTCTAGAGCTTGGAATTCAGATTCAGAAATGCCTATGTGTGCTAAATTGCCTCAATCTCATCTCTTTGCAACGCTATGGACCATAGCCCGCCAGGCTTCTCTGTCTGTGGGATTTCCCAGGCAAGAATAGTGGAGTGGGTTGCTGCAACTTCTCCTCAGGATCTTTTTGATCCACAGATTGGACTTGTGTCTCTTACGTCTCCTGCTTTGTCAGGTGGGTTCTTTACCACTAGAGCTACCTGGGAAGCCCTAGATATCCCCAGATCCCTGATCTCTTTTATCTTGTTACAGCCACTATGAAGAAGGCTAAATGAGATGAGTTAAACCCAAACTTATCTCTATTGCCACCTGGTAATAAAAGTTTGAAATCACTTTTTCCATTTGTAGTTCCAGGGACATCTCTGCCCTCTCAGAATTCTCTATATCTGGTATCAGGCCTAAAAGCATATGTCTAATTTTTTAAATGAAATTACTTGAGATGTGATTCAAGTTATTTTCTCAGCGCTCAGATATGCCACTGTGATAAATGCAGTGAAGTCATTGCTTTTACTTCTGGCCTTCCCCCAGTGCACCCACATGCTCATTCTATACTGCCAAAAGAAGAGAATCCACATCCTCCCATAACAGCAAACTCTTGACGGCTCAGAATCCTTGGGCTCTGGCTGCATGTCTCAAGTGAATGCTGCTCCTCAAGATACATAATAAACTGAAACCAGTATTGGTGTGTGCTATGCTAAATCACTTCAGTTGTGTCTTTGCAACCCCATGGACTATAGCCCGCCAGGCTCCTTTGTCCAAGGGATTCTCCAGGCAAGAATACTGGAGTGGGTTGCCATGCTCTCCTCCAGGGGATCCTCCCAACCCAGGCTTCAAAGCCATGTCTCTTACATGACCTGCATTGGCAGGTGGGTTCTTTACCACTCGCACCACCTGAGAAGCCCCATATTGGTTCCTGCACTTTTACTACTACTGCTGCTAATGATAATATTTGTGAAAGTAGTGTTCAAAGTACAGGAACCCAAATCAGTAAACCATGGAAGTAAACTGGTGTAAGTTCATTCATCCTTTCAGAGCCTCAGGTGAGCACTTGGTATATAACATTGACCAGTAAATAAAATGTTTTTTAAACTATTATTAAAGATTATAATTGTGCAGTATTGTGAAGTATAGAACAAAATGCAATTATTGGAGGACAATTCCTCTATAATACCATGTTGGCCTCTGCCACACATCACAATGTGAATTAAATGTTAACCAAATGCTTTCAAAGGACTCTAAATCACTACTTGACTCTAAAAAATTTCCAACTCTGTAGGAAGTAGGCTAAGTAACTACAGGCTGAGGATTCTGACTGATAATCTGTCCTCACTGTAAAATTATAATATTTAGGTTCTTTTTTTACTTTCTCTCACAAGCATCTTTTTGAAGTTTAGTAAAAAAGGGAGAGAAGGAACAATTAAAATAAGTATATAAGACAAGCCAAGATATTGTAATGAGGTTGTCTTAAAATTCAGAAAACAATACATTTTCTTTATTGTAATCAAAATGAAGTACTGGATTCTAGTCCTATGTCTATTATTTATTAGTCTAGTGATCTCATCCATAAAATAATCCCCATCTATTAAAACAGATTGATAATAATAGTTCACATTCTTACTAGGAAAAAATGAGGTCATGGAAGTAAGAACATTTTAATCCTCTGTAAAGCACTCTACAAATGAATGGCATTATTATTATTATTATTGGTTAACCCAAAAGCAATATAATCTGTGTACCTGTCAAAAGTTAAGGACTACAGACCCAAGAACAACACAAACTAGAGTGATTATGGCTATGTAAATTTGATTTTTTACATCAGTGGAAAAGATTTTTAAAGTCAGATTTCCTTTCCACTTCATCAAAGTATAGCTGAGTCAAATGGTAATGGAGTAGTTAATTCTAATCCACACTTTATTTTTAAGTTACTGCCTAACTGAGGTCAGTTGTAATAATACTCTCGAATGTACAGATAGGAAATTTTGATTTCTGAGTTGATGTTGCCTGCACACCTTGTTTAAGCCTCCATTCCTGTCTCTCAGTCCCCTACTTGCCACATAACCATCTCTCACTTTAGAAAATGGCAACCCACTCCAGTATTCTTGCCTGGAGAATCCCATGGACGGAGGAGCCTGGTGGGCTACAGTCCACGGGGTCGCAAAGAGTCGGACACTACTGAGCGACTTCACTCACTCACTCACTCAAAATCAGAAGCACGTTCTATGTTCACAGCGTCAGTCTAAAACCATCTGAGACTTCCCTGATTCAGGCTCCATACTCATCTTCACAGATTCACTTTCAACTTGACCTTCAGTCCTCCTGGGCACCCATCCTCAGGTATGCTTCAGATTCTTTTCCCCATCTTTTACCTGGATCACCTGTCCGGATCAGTTCTGACCTCAGAGTCCCTCCATAGCATATGTCAGTTGGCAACTGCCTTCTTTCCAGATGACAATAGACTTGGGAGTGAACCTGAGCAGGTCAGCCAAGCTACATAAATGGTGTTGCTAAGTGGTGCTCATAGTTTTCATGAGAAAACTCATCTTATTCAGTCTCACCTACCCCAACTTCTGGGTTTCCCAGTTAGCTCAGTGATTAAAAGAAAAAAAATCCATCTGCCAGTGTAGGAGAGGTGCAGTTCGTTTCTTGGGTCAGGAAGATCCCCTGGAGAAGGAAACAGCAACCCACTCCAATATTGCCTGGGAAATCCCATGGATAGAGGAGCCTAGTGGGGCTATAGTCCAAGGGGTCACAAAAAGTCAGACACGACTTAGCAATGACAATGACAACACTACCCCAACGTCTGCTTCCCTGTGCTTTTCCCAGGCCTCTGTATGCACTTGTTGCATACAAACTATTACAGCCAAAGTACACAGGTGGCCACAGAATTTCCCTCTGTTGACGTGGGCTTTCTGTAAGCTTAACCCCAAGGCCAATGTCTATCTGCCAAAACACTGTAAAGCCTCCAAGCTAAGGGTGAGGTCATAACTCTCTTCTGTTTCCCTTATGAGATAAACCACATCAAGCCTTCCTGATCCGCCCTTTTGGCCTACACTTGTAAGTTACATTCAGGCTTCTCTCTGCCAGAGGTATTGGTGTCAGATGCTGGCTTGGGGAGAGAGGATCCTGTAAACTTGCCTCATCAGTAGGCTTTGAGGAATTACCCCAGGGAGCCAGATATTTACTTGCTGCTAGCTTGTTTTTCACAATTATTGTCCTCCTGAGAACATCCAGGATTTCAGCCTCAGAGATAAGATAATTCTGTCTCTCACTGACCTGCAATCTGTGCTGACAGTCCTAGGGAAAACAGAGGACAGTATGGCCATCCTCTCCACCACCTACTAGTCACCTGAGGCAATGCTTATAAATGTTGCCTGAAAATCTAAAGGGAACTCTTCTGTTTTAATGGCATAAAGACTATCTTTTATTGTGATTTATATTGCTAACTTATTGTTGCAGGCAATTCTGTCACAAGTTTTCTCTTCTTCCTGACTTCATTACTGCCCTGCCTTGGGTTCACCAATGTTAAGTGTTCCTGCTGTCAGAACAGGGAACATCCCTGTGCTATGAATGAATGGATGTGATCTCACCCCAGTTCACTTGTGATCTCATGTACCAAGTTCATAACATGGGGCCTGAGTACACTGAGGTCACTCAGAGGCACTTGGACACAAAATATATACCTCGATGGCTCTTGTAGTTCCAAACTAACACAGTCCTCCCAGAGATTAAATGCTGCTTCAAATAGTACTGCATGTCCAGAAACTTTTGTTTTCTTTGGAAAGTAATTTGAAGAAGTTCTGGATATATTCCCTGCTTAATACACTGGCTTAGAGCAGAATCTGTTAGTTTAGAGAGAGTCCCAGATAAATATTTAGGTTTCTTAAAGAAGTATGAGAAAGTCTGTAATGTTTCCCAATTAATAAAAGGAAATGACGAGGGCTCCTCAGTAATTCAGACTTAGCTTAGTTCCCAGGTAAATGTTTACAGAGGTTCTAGAGTTCCTTTGTATAGCAATATTTATGGAATGTTTATCATGTGCTAGACATTGTTCTACATGTTTTACACGTATTATCTCATTTAATCCTCAAAAAAATCCTCTTAAGTTACCATAACAGTTTTAATGGGGTTGTATATTGTCATCCTGCTTATTTAACCTATATGCAGAGTACATCATGAGGAACGCTGGGCTGGAAGAAGCACAAGCTGGAATCAAGATTGCCGGGAGAAATATCAATAACCTCAGATATGCAGATGACACCACCCTTATGGTAGAAAGTGAAGAGGAACTCAAAAGCCTCTTGATGAAAGTGAAAGAGGAGAGTGAAAAGGTTGGCTTGAAGCTCAACATTCAGAAAACTGAGATCATGGCATCTAGTCCCATCACTTCATGGGAAATAGATGGGAAAACAGTGGAAACAGTGTCAGACTTTATTTTTGGGGGCTCCAAAATCACTGTGGATGCTGATTGCAGCCATGAAATTAAAAGACACTTACTCCTTGGAAGGAAAGTTATGACCAACCTAGAGAGCGTATTAAAAAGCAGAGACATTACTTTGCCAACCAAGGTCCGTCTAGTCAAGCCTATGGTTTTTCCCGTGGTCATGTATGGAAGTGAGAGTTGGACTGTGAAGAAAGCTGATCGCCGAAGAATTGATGCTTTTGAACTGTGGTGCTGGAGAAGACTCTTGAGAGTCCCTTGGACTGCAAGGAGATCCAACCAGTCCATTCTAAAGGAGATCAATCCTGGGTGTTCATTGGAAGGACTGATGCTCAAACTGAAACTCTAATACTTACATACTTAGCAAATATGAAATCAGGATTTGAATTACAGAAAGGCTGAGTCAAGATTTAGCCCACTTAAATAAGCCATACCTTTGCTCATTACATCGACTTTTTACATTAGTCTCTTTGCTAACAGTGGAGTACCAGATAGCATAGATTTTTCTTCCTTGAGGCCAAAGATAACCCACTGGATTCAGAAATATTAATAGTAGGGAAGCCAGATTATTTCCATAGTCCAATCAATGAATGCCATGGGTGCTAAAAATAGGAGAAACCAATAGGTATGGTTATATTTTTAGTAGAAATTTATAAACTCAAAATTTATCATAGCACCCAGTCATAATTGCTGTTTTCTTCATATGAAAAAAAAATAACTCCTTTCAATTTACCCCAACAATGTTTAAATATCACAATCCCTATAGCGGAATATCTTTACTCTTAGCTTCAGATTGTTTCTATATTATTCACCAAGACTAAGATTACAGACTGGAGATAAAAGGAGGCCACAGTGTGTGCCTCTCACACAAGCTAATAAGACCAGAGCTCAAGAACCCTCCTAAAACAGTCAGAGGGTATTGATTTCCACCAATAGGGCTTCCCTGTTAGCTCAGTTGGTAATGAATCCGCCTGCAATTCAGGAGACCCCAGTTCGATTCCTGGGTTGGGAAGATCACCTGGAGAAGGGATAGGCTACCCACTCCAGTATTCTTGGGCTTCCCTTGTGGCTCAGCTGGTAAATAATCCACCCGAAATGCAGGAGACCTGGGTTCAATCCCTGGGTTGGGAAGGTCCCCTGGAGAAAGGACAAGGCTACCCAACTTCAGTATTCTGGCCTGGAGAATTCCATGGACTGTATAGTCCACAGGGTCACAAAGAGTCAGACATTGCTGAGCAACTTTCACTTTCACTTCACTTCCCACCAACGAATATCCTCAGAGTTCCTTCACAAACAAAAGACTGTCTCCCAGGAGTGGCAAAGAGATCCCAAGCAGTCTTCACCCTCTCACCTCATTAATTTTTTTAATTTAGTTCATTTTTTAACTTGGAGTATAGTTGATATACAATATTGTATTAGTTTCTGCTGTACAACAGTGAGTCAGTTACACATATAGCCACTGTTTCTATTCCCAGTATAGGTCATTACAGTGTATTGAATAGAGTTCCCTGTACTATACAGTAGGTTCTTCTTAGTTCTCTATTTTATACATAGTAGTGTATATATCAGTCTCAGTCTCCCAGTTTATCCCTCCTACTGCTCCTCAATTTCCCCCTGGTACACATAAGTTTGTTTTTACATCTGACTCTCACTCCATTCTTGAAGAGATCCATCGCATGTGAGAGAGGCAGGGAGAATGGGATGCTTTCTTTGGGTGAAAGTGTAAAATTTGATACTGTAGGAAATCCTAGAACAATCCTAGGGAAAGAATCATCATATTGTGATCAAGTTATTAGGAATTCTTTTTTTAATTTTTTGTAGTATGCTGGTTATATGCCAGGTACTGGGCATACCCAAGAATATGTAAATAAATCCCAAAGAGTATTTTTATTGTATATGTATTGAAACGTTCAGCTTCAGCTTCTTCAGCATTATTGGACGGGGCATAGACTTGGATTACTGTAATATTGAATGGTTTGCCTTGGAAATGAACAGAGATCATTCTGTCATTTTTAAGATTGCATCCAAGTATTGCGTTTCAGACTCTTTTGTTGACTATGATGGCTATCAAAATCACTGCAGAAGCTCATTCCAGCCATGATATTAAGATGCTTACTTCTTGGAAGAAAAGTTATGACCAACCTAGATAGCTTATTAAAAAGTAGAGACATTACTTTGCCAACAAAGGTCCGTCTAGTCAAGGCTATGGTTTTTCCCGTGGTCATGTATGGATGTGAGAGTTGGACTGTGAAGAAAGCTGATTACCGAAGAATTGATGCTTGTGAGCTGTGGTGTTGGAGAAGACTCTTGAGAGTCCCTTGGACTGCAAGGAGATCCAACCAGTCCATCCTAAAGGAGATCAATCCTGGGTGTTCATTGGAAGGACTGATGCTAAAGCTGAAACTCCAACACTTTGGCCACCTCATGTGAAGAGTTGACTCATTGGAAAAGGCTCTGATGCTGGGAGGGATTGGGGGCAGGAGGAGAAGGGGACGACAGAGAATGAGATGGCTGGATGGCATCACCGACTCGATGGACATGAGTTTGAGTGAACTCCAGGAGTTGTTGATGGACAGGAAGGCCTGGCGTGCTGCGATTCATGGGGTCACAAAGAGTTGGACACAACTGAGCAACCGAACTGAACTGAAGAGATTCTTGCCCACAGTAGTAGATATAATGGTCATCTGAGTTAAATTCCATTCCAGTCCATTTTAGTTCACTGATTCCTAAAATGTCAGTGTTCATGCTTTCCATCTCCTGTTTGACCACTTCCAATTTGCTTGATTCATGGACCTAACGTTCCTATGCAGTATTGCTCTTTACAGCATCAGACTTTACTTCCATCACCAGTCACAGCCACAACTGGGTGTTGTTTCTGTTTTGGCTCCATCTCTTCATTCTTTCTGGAGTTAGTTCTCCATTGATCTCCAGTAGCATATTGGGCACTTACTGACCTGGGGAGTTCATCTTTCAGTGTCCTATCTTTTTGCCTTTTCATGCTGTTCATGGGGTTCTCAAGGCAAAAATACTGAAGTGGTTTGCCATTCCTTTCTCCAGTGGACCATGTTTTGCAGAAATCTCCACCATGACCTGTCTGTCTTGGGTGGCCCTACTTGGCATGGCTCATAGTTTCCTTGAGTTAGACAAGGCTGTGGTCCATGTGATCAGATTGGTTAGTTTTCTGTGAGTGTGGTTTTCAGTCTGTCTGCCCTCTGATGGAGAAGGATAAGAGGCTTATGGAAGATTTCTGATGGGAGAGATTGAGGGTCTGATGGGCGGGGCCATGCTCAGTAAATTTTTAATGCAATTTTCTGTTGATGGGCGGGGCTGTGTGTCCCTCCCTGTTATTTGACCTGAGGTCAAACTATGGTGGAGTTAGTGAAGATAATGGTGACCTCCTTCAAAAGGTCCCATGTGTGCACTGCTACACTCAGTGCCCCCAACCCTGCAGCAGGCCACCACCAACCCACACCTCCACCGGAGACTCCTGGACACACAGGGCAAGTCTGGGTCAGTCTCTCGTGGGGTCACTGCTCCTTTCTCCTGGGTCCTGGTGCACACAAGTTTCTGTTTGTGCCCTCCCAGAGTCTGTTTACCCAGTCCTGTGTAAGTTCTGGTGCCTGTATGGTGGGTTAATGGCAATCTCCTCCAAGAGGGCTTATGCCACACCCAGGTCTGCTGCACCGAGAGCCCCTCCCCCCGCAGCAGTCCCCTGCTGACCGGCACCTCCTCAGGAGACACTCAGACACAGCTCTGTCTCGGTCTCTGTGGGGCCTCTGGGTCCTGGTGCATAAGGTATGTATGAGTCCTCTGAGCATCTCTGGTGGGTGTGGGGTTTGATTCTAAACGCTATTTCCCATCTCCTACCAGCTTGCTGGGGCTTCTCTGCCCTTGGACGTGGGGTATCTCCTCAAAGCCGCTCCAGTGCCATGCAGCATTGCTCCAGCACAACTTTTTCATTATAGGGGACTGGAATGCAAAAGTAGAAAGTCAAGAAATACCTGAGGTAATGGCCAAATTTGGCCTTCGAGTACAGAATGAAGCAGGGCAAAGGCTAACAATTTTGCCAAGAGAACGCACTGGTCATTGTGAACAGGCTCTTCCACAACACGAGAAAAGACTACACATGGACATTCCCAGATGGCCAATACCGAAATCAGACTGATTATATTGTTTGCAGACAAAGATGGAGAAGCTGAATACAGTCATAAAAAACAAGACCGGGAACTGATTGTGGCTCAAATCATGAACTCCTTATTGCCAAATTCAGACTTAAATTGAAAGTAGGGAAAACCATTAGGCCATTCAGGTATGACCTAAATCAACTTCCTTATGACTATACACTAGAAGTGACAAATAGATTCAAGGGATTATATCTGATAGAGCGTCTGAAGAACTATGGACAGAGATTCGTGACATTGTACAGGAGGCAGGGATCAAGACCATCCCCAAGAAAAAGAAATTCAGAAGGGCAAAATGTTTGTCTGAGGAGGCCTTACAAATAGCTGCGAAAAGAAGAGAATTGAAAGGCAAAGGAGAAAAGGAAAGATATACCCATTTGAATGCATAGTTCCAAAGAAGAGCATGGAGAGAAAAGAAAGCCTTCCTCAGTGATCAATGCAAAGAAATAGAGGAAAACAATAGAATGGGAAATACTAGAGATCTTTTCAAGAAAATCGGAGATACCAAGGGAAATTTTCATGCAAAGATGGGCACAATAAAGGACAGAAATTATATGGACTTAACAGAAGCAGAAGATATTAAGAAGAGGTGGCAAGAATACAAAGATCTGTACAAAAAAAGATCTTCGTGATCCAGAAAATCATGATGGTGTGATCACTCACCTAGAGCCAGATTTTCTGGAATCAAAGTCAAGTGGGCCTTAGGAAGCATCACTACAAACAAAGCTAGTGGAGGTGATGGAAACCCAGTTGAGCTATTTCAAATCCTAAAAGATGATGCTGTGAAAGTGCTACACTCAATATGCCAACAAATTTGGAAAATGCAGCAGTGGCCACAGGACTGGAAAAGGTCAGGTTTCATTCCAATCCCAAAGAAAGGAAATACCAAAGAATGCTAGACTACTACACAATTGCACTCATCTCACAAGGTAGCAAAGTAATGCTCAAAATTCTCCAAGCCAGGCTTCAGCAGTACATGAACCATGAACTTCCAGATGTTCAAACTGGATTTAGAAAATGCAGAGGAACCAGAGATCAAATTGCCAACATCCGTTGGATCATTGAAAAAGCAAGAGAAAAATATCTATTTCTGCTTTATTGACTATGCCAAAGTCACAACAAACTGTGGAAAATTCTTCAAGAGATGGGAGTACCAGACCACCTGATCTGCCTCCTGAGAAATCTGTATGCAGGTCAGGAAGCAACAGTTAGAACTGGACATGGAAAAACAGATCGGTTCCAAATCGGGAAATGAGTACGTCAAGGCTGTATATTTTCAAACTGCTTCTTTAGCTTATATGCAGAGTACATCATGAGAAATGCTGGATTGGATGAAGCACAAGCTGGAATCAAGATTGCTTGGAGAAATATCAATAACTCAGATACGTAGATGACACCACCCTTATGGCAGAAAGTGAAGAAGAGCCTCTTTAATGAAAGTAAAAGAGGAGAGTGAAAAAGTTGCCTTAAAACTCAGCTTCAGAAAACTAAGATCATGGCATCTGGTTCCATCACTTCATGGCAAATAGATGAGGAAACTGACAGACCTTATTTTTCTGGGCTGCAAAATCAGTGCAGATGGTGACTGCAGCCATGAAATGAAAAGACGCTTGCTCATTGTAAGAAAAGTATGACCAACCTAGATAGCTTATTAAAAAGCAGAGACATTACTTTGCCAACAAAGGTCTGTATAGTCAAACCTATGATTTTTCCAATTGTCATGTATGGATGTGAGAGTTGGACTGTGAAGAAAGCTGGGCACCAAAGAATTGATGCTTTTGAACTGTGGTGGTGGAGAAGACTCTCGAGAGTCCCTTGGGCAGCAAGAAGACCCAACCAGTCCATCCCAAAGGAAATCAGTACTGAATATTCATTGGAAGGACTGATGCTGAAGCTGAAACTCCAGTACTTTGGCCACCTGATGTGAAGGGCTGACTCCTCGGAAAAGACCCCGTTGCTAGGAAAGATTGAAGACAGGAGAAGAAGGGGATGACAGAGGGTGAGATGGTTGGATGTCATTGCCGACTCAATAGACATGAGTTTGACTAAGCTTCAGGAGATGGTGATGGACAGCGAGGCTGCAGTCCATGGATTCGCAAAGATGCAGACACAACTGAGCAACTGAACCAAACTGATATGTATTGAATAATTTATTCAATTGTTAATTGAATATATATATTGAATTGAATATATAATGTATATTATATATTTTCGTTGATTAAAAATATATTTTTTCATTTTGTTGATGGTTTCCTTCACTGTGCAGAAGTCCTTAGTTTGGTGTAGTTCCACTCATTTATTTTTGCTGCTCTTTTTTGTGTCAGATTCAAATATCAAAACCTACATCAAGGAGTTTACTGCTTCCTTTTTCTTTGAGAAATTTAAAGGTTTCAGGTTTTACACTCAAGTCTTTAATCCACCTTGAGTTAATGTTTCGGTATGGTGTAAAATGGTCCAGTTTTATTCTTTTGCATGTGACTGTCCAATTTTCCCAACATCACTTTTTATTGGCTCCTTTGCCATAAAGTAATTGACCATATATGGGTGGATTTATTTCTGGGCTCTCTATTCTGTTCCACTGATCTGTATGCCTGTGTTATGCCAGTGCTATACTGTTTGAATTACTATGTTGTTATTCAGTTGCTCAGTTGTATCCGACTATTCACAACCCCATGGACTGCAGCACGCAAGGCTTCCCTATCCTTCACCACCTATCAGAGCTTGCTCAAGCTCATGGCCATTTAGTCAGTGATGCCATCCAAGCATCTCATCCTCTGTCATCCCCTTCTCCTCTTTCCTTCAATCTTTCCCAGCATCAGGGTCTTTTCCAATAGTTGGTTCTGTGCATCAGGTGGCCAAAGTATTGGTGCTTCAGCTTCAGCACCAGCCCTTCCAATGAATATTCAGGGTTGATTTCCTTTAGGATTGACTGGTTTGATCTCCTTGCTGTCCAAATGGAGATTTTATATATTTTTTTAATTCTCCTTCTCTGAAGTGTCATTAGCACTTTGATGGAGATTGCATTGAATCTGTAGATGACTTTGAGTACACTGAACACTTTAACAACATTGATTCTTCCAATCTGTGAGAATAGAATATCTATTGATTTGTATTTTGCTTAATTTCAATCATTAATGTCTCGTAGTTTTCAATATGCAAGTGTTTCACCACTTTGGTTAAATTTATTTCTAGGTATTTTTTGAATGCTGTTATAAATGGGATTGTTTTCTTGATTTCTCTTTCTGGGTTTGTTAATTTATGGAAACCTGACAGATTTTTGTATATTGATCTTGTAGCCTGCTACTTTACTGAATTTAATTATTATTTCTAACAGTTTTTGATGGGGCCTTTAAGGTTTTCTACATGTACTTTCATTTCATCTGCAAATAGTAATAGTGTTATTATGTTTTTATAAATGAAATGAGATTGAAATAACAGATAAATTTGTACAAAAAGTGGGTTAGATACTATCGCATTCCTGCATGTGTTTAAAGCCACTTACACTTCACATATCCTCTATCTTCTGTTGTTTATTTCCCACTAAACTCTTAAGCAGGGGGCCCTGTTCATCTCTGAGTACTAGACTTTGCACAACATTCAGCATCTAGTGAGTGCTCAGTAAACATTTTGTAATAACATGTTTGTGTCCCCCCAAAATCCATATAATTGAATTCTTAAAAATCACTGCAGATGCTGATTGCAGCCATGAAATTAAAAGACGCTTGCTCCTTGGAAGGAAAGTTATGACCAACCTTGATAGTATATTAAAAAGCAGAGACATTACTTTGCCGACCAAGGTCCGTCTAGTCAAGGCAATGGTTTTTCCCGTGGTCATGTATGGATGTGAGAGTTGGACTGTGAAGAAAGCTGATCGCCGAAGAATCGATGCTTTTGAACTGTGGTGTTGGAGAAGACTCTTGAGAGTCCCTTATACTGCAAGGAGATCCAACCAGTCCATTCTAAAGGAGATCAATCCTGGATGTTCATTGGAGGGACTGATGCTAAAGCTGAAACTCCAATACTTTGGCCACCTCATGAGACGAGTTGACTCACTGGAAAAGACTCTGATGCTGGGAAAGGTTGGGGGCGGGAGGAGAAGGGGACGACGGAGAATGAGATGGCTGGATGGCATCACCGACTCTGTGGACATGAGTTTGAGTGTACTCCGGGAGTTGGTGATGGACAGGGAGGCCTGGCGTGCTGTGATTCATGGGGTCGCGGAGAGTCGGACACGACTGAGCGACTGAACTGAACTGAACTGAACTGAATGAAATGGTATTTGGAAGTAGGCCCTTTGGGATGTAATTTAAGTTTATATGAGGTCATGAGGGTGGGGTCCTCTGATAGGATTAGTGTCTTTATAAGAAGATGAGACATCAGTTTCCTGCGACCCTCTCCCCTCTTCCTTCTCTCCACCGTTTGAGGATGCAACAAGAAGAATGCTGTCCTTACCAGGACTCTGATAGGCTGGTACTTGATCTTGGATTTCTCATTCTCTAGAATTATGAGAAATAACTGTTTTATGTTTAAGTCCCAGTCAAAGGTATTTTGCTATAGCAGCCTGATTAGGCTGCATCTGTATTCACTTATTGTCAATGAATGAATAAACAGTAGCTTCTAAAGAGCTAGGTGAAAAATGGAGGTGAAGATAACTATGATTATTTCTAAATGATGGCCAAGAAAATGCTTCAGTTCTTGCTCCTGCTTTACTCTACCCTGAAAATACTACTATACGCATCCTTTGAAATACTGAATTGTAGGAAAGGAAGTGTCCAATCTAAATTTTAAAAGAAGATATTTGATCTTCAAAGTAGTCATTCATATGAAGAACAAAATGGTGATGGGTGTTTAGGACAAGATGCAATGAAATGGTAACATTTATTTACAAGTTCATCAGTCTTTGTTTGTCTAAGCCAAAACATTTCTCTGTTTTATTTTCAAATGGATCCATTTTGTCAACTAAACATTTTAAATAACATTTGAAAAATTACTTTGAGTCTGCTTATTCATGAGATTTGTTCCTCATGAACCAGCCTGATAGTTTATTGCATCTAGGAACCTACTAACAAGGACCATACATCAAATGGACAGAGGAGAGTGAGCAAATGGCTCTACTGTTTATTGTAGATGAAAAGCACCTGATTTGTTTACTTTGATTAATCCGTATATTATAGCTTTCCATAGAGTTGTGCAGAGTGGTCATTCCCAACATAAAGGCAGTGATGAAAAAATATTTAAGTGGCTTAGGGTCATATACTATGATGCCCAGTCAGGATATATTTATTGCTTTAAATGTTTTTCTTTCTCTTAAATGAAAACAGTTTTTGGGGAAAAAAAAAAAAAACTCCAGAGACACTTTCTGGCTAATCAACACAAGGGCAGCCTAGGACCTACTGTCAGAAATGTCATAGGAAGTTTATATTCATTGTTCTGTAATTTGGATCAGCTAACTAGAATAACACAGGGAACTTTTTCAATTAGGATAGAATGCCCAAAGCTATCTGTTGAGTAGAGAATTTTAGAATTCATGTTTATCACGTTGAAAAGAGAATAATTTCCCTTTGGAGTTAAAATAACACAAATAAAGAGACCTCATTTCCAAATTGAACTCAGATCTGCTCACCTGACATACAGCAAAACCAATCTACTGACAGTGGGTGAAGAAAAGTACAGTGTTTATTGCAGTATGCCAAGCAAGGAGAATGGGCAGCTCATGCTCAAAAAGACCTGAACTCCTCAGTGGCTTCCAGACATGGGTTTTCTAAGACACTGTTAAAACAGAAGGTTATAGGACTCATCATTAGCTCATGAAGAATTTTATGATTGGTTAGTGGTGAGGTAGCAGAGTGCTATTTCAGGAATCCTGATCATCTTCTGATTCCTATCAGTCTAGGGCCTGAATGTTTGAGATGAGCAGTTTTTATTTGGTTGGGATCTAGTTCCCACATAAACAAGTTCAGAATGTATGTCAGACATTGTTATCTGTTTTCCTCAAGAAGAAATGGGGTCTTACAGCCCTATCCACAGTTTGACTTATGGCTTTTTTATCTCTTTCCCTGTTGGATTGCCTCTTTTTTCCTATTTCTCCCTCTTATTAAACGATTAACTGGTTGAACTTGTTCTTTGGAATTCAAGAGAGGCCTAGGAGACTAAAGCTTTTTTCACTAATGAAGAGAGAGGAGAGAGAGGGGGGTTGTTCTTGGGTGTCCCACAGGGCCCTGCTTGGTTTCACCTTCAGAGTACAAGAGGAAGAAGCCCTCTTTCAGTGCCCTGCCCTTTCCTCTCCTGAAAGTAGGAAGCTAGCTTACTTGAAAAATAAACGAATCAATGAAGTACTAACCTGAAGCCAGAAACTTCTGGAGCCATAGGTAATGAAACACCTTATCTCTTTCTTAAATCAACCCAAGAAAACAGACTTAAGAAAGTAGTTAAATGAAGGGGACAGGACAGTCACTTGAGATAGTGCACAAAAGGAAGAACTATGTCAGATATGCTTTCTCTTTCATCATCATTTTGGTCCTTTTTACCCTTGAAAAGAATTTTCTCCCATCAGTGATTTTTACTCTACATACTGGGTCAGGAAGTATTGAAAGTAAGGTGAATAAACTATTGGTAAGATGATGATTATTTCCATTATTAACAATGAAAAGTCACAGAGAAAGAAGGAAATATAATGTCTATTTATGAGCTTAAATATATATGATGCAGCTATTCAGTAAATCTATGTGATTTAATATTTAAATTTTTGAAGGCATTATGCCAGAGTGAAACACTGCCAGGCTATTATCCAACACCATGAAAAATGAAGCAGACAGATTTCTATCCTGCTAAACAAAGTGTAACGTACTGTATGTATGTTTTCATAATAACAGGATGCTACATGTAGTGGCCCCGGTGGCACAGATGAGAGAGACGCTGGCTCCGGCGGTGCAGACGCGAGAGACGCCAGCCCTGGCGGCGCAGACGCGAGAGACCCCGGCCCTTCGCAACTGACCACGCGAAGAGGGGCGGCCGTGAGGAGCTACCCCACGCCTGAGGCCAGGGCCAGCGGCCGAGAAGACCAACCACACGTCCAATAGGCGGTGGCTGCGCAGGTGCAGGAGGGCCGAGAGGAGCTACTCCACGTTCAAGGTCAGGAGGGGCGGCCTTGAGGAGATACCCCTCATCCAAGGTAAGGTGCAGCGGCTGTGCTCTCTTGGAGCAGCTGTGAAGAGATAGACCACGCCCAAGGTAAAAGAAACCCAAATAAGATGGTAGGTATTGCGACGGGGCATCAGAGGGCAGACACACCGAAATCATAATCACAGGAAACTAGTCGATCTGATCACATGGACCACAGCCAAATGTGGTCCACTGGAGAAGGGAATGGCAAACCACTTCAGTATACTTGCCTCGAGAACCCCATGAACAGTATCAAAGGACAAAGTGATAGGATAGTGAATGGGGCATTCCCCAGGTCGGTAGGTGCCCAGTAGGCTACTGGAGATCAGTGGAGAAATAACTCTAGAAGGAATAAAGGGATGGAGCAAAAGCAAAACCAATACCCAGTTGTGGATGTGACCAGTGATAGAAGCAAGGTCTGATGCTGTAAAGAGCAATATTGCATAGGAACCTGGAATGTTAGGTCCATGAATCAAGGCAAATTGGAAGTGGTCAAACAGGAGATGGCAAGAGTGAACATAGACATTCTAGGAATCAGTGAATTAAAATGGACTGGAATAGGTGAATTTAACTCAGATGACCATATATCTACTACTGAGGGCAGGAATCCCTTAGAAGAAATGGAGTAGCCATCATGGTCAACAAAAGAGTCCGAAATGCAGTACTTGGATGCAATCTTAAAAGCGACAGAATGATTTCTGTTCGTTTCCAAGGCAAACCATTCAATATTACAGTAATCCAGGCCTATACCCCAACCAGTAACGCTGAAGAAGCCGAAGCTGAACGGTTCTATGAACCTACAAGACCTTCTAGAACTAACACCCAAAAAAGATGTCCTTTTCATTATAGGGGACTGGAATGCAAAAGTAGGAAGTCAAGAAACACCTGGAATAACAGGCAAATGTGGCCTTGGAGCACGGAATGAAGCAGGGCAAAGGCTAATAGAGTTTTGTCAAGAGAACGCACTGGCCATAGCAAACACCCTCTTCCAACAACACAAGAGAAGACTCTACACATGGACATCACCAGATGGTCAACACTGAAATCAGATTGATTATATTCTTTGCAGCCAAAGATGGAGAAGCTCTATACAGTCAGCAAAAACAAGACCAGGAGCTGACTGTGGCTCAGATCATGAACTCCTTATCGCCAAATTCAGACGTAAATTGAAGAAAGTGGGGAAAACCACTAGACCATTTGGATATGACCTAAATCAAATCCCTTATGATTATACAGTGGAAGTGAGAAATAGATTTAAGGGACTAGATCTGATAGATAGAGTGCCTGATGAACTCTGGACGGAGGTTCGTGACATTGTACAGGAGACAGGGACCAAGACCATCCCCATGGAAAAGAAATGCAAAAAAGCAAAATGGCTGTCTGAGGAGGCCTTACAAATAGCTGTGAAAAGAAGAGAAGCGAAAAGCAAAGGAGAAAAGGAAAGATATAATCATCTGAATGCAGAGTTCCAAAGAATAGCAAGAAGAGATAAGAAAGCCTTCCTCAGCAATCAATGCAAAGAAATAGAGGAAAACAACAGAATAGGAAAAACAAGAGATCTCTTCAAGAAAATCAGAGATTCCAAGGGAACATTTCATGCAAAGATGGGCTCAATAAAGGACAGAAATGGTATGGACCTAACAGAAGCAGAAGATATTAAGACGAGGTGGCAAGAATACACAGAAGAACTGTACAAAAAAGATCTTCATGACCAAGATAGTCACGATAATGTGATCACTGATCTAGAGCCAGACATCTTGGAATGTGAAGTCAAGTGGGCCTTAGAAAGCATCACTACAAACAAAGCTAGTGGAGGTGATGGAATTCCAGTTGAGCTATTTCAAATCTTGAAAGATGACACTGTGAAAGTGCTGCACTCAATATGCCAGCAAATTTGGAAAACTCAGCAGTGGCCACAGGACTGGAAGAGGTCAGTCTTCATTCCAATCCCAAAGAAAGGCAATGCCAAAGAATGCTCAAACTACCGCACAATTGCACTCATCTCACACGCTAGTAAAATCATGCTCAAAATTCTCCAAGCCAGGCTTCAGCAGTATGTAAACCGTGAACTCCCAGATGTTCAAGCAGGTTTTAGAAAAGGCAGAGGCACCAGAGATCAAATGGCCAACATCCGTTGGATCATGGAGAAAGCAAGAGAGTTCCAGAAAAACATCTATTTCTGCTTCATTGACTATGCCAAAACCTTTGACTGTGTCGATCACAATAAACTGTGGAACATTCTGAAAGAGATGGGAATACCAGACCACCTGACTTGCCTCTTGACAAACCTGTATGCAGGTCAGGAAGCAACAGTCAGAACTGGACATGGAACAACAGACTGGTTCCAAATAGGAAAAGGAGTACGTCAAGGCTGTATATTGTCACCTTGCTTATTTAACTTCTATGCAGAGTACATCACGAGGAACGCTGGGCTGGAAGAAGCACAAGCTGGAATCAAGATTGCCGGGAGAAATATCAATCACCTCAGATATGCAGATGACACTACCCATATGGCAGAAAGTGAAGAGGAACTCAAAAGCCTCTTGATGAAAGTGAAAGAGGAGTGTGAAAAGGTTGACTTGAAGCTCAACATTCAGAAAACAAAGATCATGGCATCTGGTCCCATCACTTCATGGGAAATAGATGGAAAAACAGTGGAAACAGTATCAGAGTTTATTTTTTTGGGCTCCAGAATCACTGCAGATGCTGATTGCAGCCATGAAATTAAAAGACGCTTGCTCCTTGGAAGGAAAGTTATGACCAACCTAGATAGCATATTTAAAAGCACAGACATTACTTTGCCACAAAGGTCCGTCTAGTCAAGGCTATGGTTTTTCCTGTGGTCATGTATGGATGTGAGAGTTGGACTGTGAAGAAAGCTGATCGCCAAAGAATTGATGCTTTTGAACTGTGGTGTTGGAGAAGACTCTTGAGAGTCCCTTTTACCACAAGGAGATCCAACCAGTCCATTCTAAAGGAGATCAATCCTGGGTGTTCATTGGAAGGACCTATGCTAAAGCTGAAACTGCAGTACTTTGGCCACCTCATGCGACGAGTTGACTCACTGGAAAAGACTCTGATGCTGGAAAAAGTTGGGGGCAGGAGGAGAGGGGGACGACAGAGAATGAGATGGCTGGTTGGCATCACCGACTCTGTGGACATGAGTTTGAGTGAACTCCAGGAGTTGGTGATGGACAGGGAGGCCTGGCGTGCTGTGATTTGTGGTGTCACGGAGAGTCGGACACGACTGAGCAACTGAACTGACTGACTGACATGTAGTGGAATAATGCCTCTGACACTGCAAAACCAGAGGAGTGGTTTATGTTCATGTTACCTTATACCTAGTACTTCCCTGGTGGTTCAGATGGTAAAGCATCTTGCTTACAATGCAGGAGATGTGGGATCGATCCCTGGGTCGGGAAGATCCTCTGGAGAAGGAAATGGCAACCCACTCCAGTACTCTTGCCTGGAAAATCCTATGGACAGAGGAGCGTGGTGGGCTACAGTCCATGGGGTCGCAAAGAGTTGGACACGACTGAGCAACTTCACTACCTTACACCTGGTACCTAGGCCATCAGTCAAACGTATCATCGGTTTAACAAAAAGGGGGGCACGTAAGTAGGAAGAGTTCTCTCCTCCCACTTCTTTTGATCTTCATTTAGTTTCATTCCACAAGTCAGCAGCCATTTAAGAACTCACTGTACTAAGAACGAGGGAGAGCTAAAATGGAAAGTGAAGGTTCAGTTTTCCCCAAAGGAGTTTAAAAATAATGGAATTAAAAAGACAAATGTAAATGCAATATTTTTGCTTTCATCAACGAAGCAACTACAAAGACAACTGTACAGGTAGAGAAAGCAGTAAGCACCTGTGAAAGAACAGATGAGAAATGAACTACTGCAGAAAACCTTCTCAAGGTGGAGAGAAAAAGTCTAAGAAGATATTACGCTGACTCTTTTGAGTCTGCATTCAATAAGGAACTTGTAACTATATAAAATGGATGTCACAGGTTCTTGCACGTGTTAGGCACTCAATAAATAGTATAGACTATAAATGCCATGTTACAACTTCTCAGTTACTCTTCACTACACCACTCAGATAGCCTCAGACTGCTTTGATTGTTGACTCATACTGCCATCCACTGGAGCACTTGACTTGCCTTAACTCCCATACTGGTTTCAAGGTCTGCTCCTTGATGCCATGCAAAGTCAGTCTATTTTTCACTACATGATAATAACTCTATTATCTCTTATTGTCAATCTTCCTACAGCAGAAGAATTTAGTCTCCTTTGCCCACTGATGTATCCTAAGCACATGGAACAGTGATCAGCAATCACAGTTCTCAACCAGGGTAACTTGCTTGGTCAATGAAGCAACCACCTTGATCAAACTCTCCTGTGAAGAGTACATCTCACAGTCAAATATACAGTGATGATGCAATAACTTAATGTTTAAATAGTGAAGATTAAAAGGATAAAATAAAAAGGAGCCCATAAGTCACATACTCCTTAGACCATGATTGTTAGATGCATTGTAAATAAACACTCTCTGCCCCTTCAGGATCCACAAATTGTTACTAGTCCTACTCTTTACGGCATGTAAAGTTAATTCACCTTCTTCATGCCCATGATTAATCAATCATGAGGTAAGAACCTTAACTCCACTCCCAGAGCCTCAAAAAGAATTCATTCTTTAAACTATTTGATGTTTAAAGCAAAATGTTTTAAGCAAACATAATCATGTACTCCTCTCTAATGAAAAGGCAATTTGCCACCATCTGTCTTTAAGAGTGCTGATAAAAATTAACACCAGAAAATACATATCCCACTCTATACATCACAGATTCCCCCAGTGGGCAAAAACCTAAAGAAAAGAAATTTTTTACAATATTATCCATCATTTTAAGGAATATCAGTACATGCTGAGCACATAAAGAATGTAACTTCACTCTGCTAGATAATGACAGGGCAGTGGGGTTCTTATACAAATTAACCAAAAAAGATCCTAAGGAAAGAAACTGATCATTAATTAGAACAAAGGGATATCATAAGAGAAGTACTTGCCCACAACGTGTTAATTCTAAATGTCCACTGTAGACCATTAGTTTTTATTCCTCCATTGTTTAACATGGGTTTTCCTGGTGGCTCAGAGGGTAATGAATCCACCTATAATGCAGGAGACCCAGATTTGATCCCTGTATCGAGAAGATGCCCTGGAGAAGGAAATGGCAACCCACTCCAGTATTCTTCCCTGGGGAAATCCCATGGACAGAGAAGCCTAGCAAGCAATAGTCCATAAGGTCGCAAAGAGTTCTACACACTGGGTGACTAACACTTTCACTTTCTTCACATATTGTTTAATATGTGACAAGTTTTTATTTCATACTCAGTGGCACATACAATTATTGACAACCTAATTACAATAAAAGTTCTGATATTTGTGCTGAGTCCTGAACTGAATCAACCTAATGCATTTATGTCTTTCAAAATTCCAGGTCATTTAGACTATCCTTGGGCCTGCAGAGGTGCCTGAATACAATCAAGAATTAGCAAGATCATTATTTCCCACCACAGGTATGACTGCTCTAAGAATAGAAATGTCACTTTCTCTGAGTTCTTACAGATTCTGACTCCATGAATTCACCCTCTTTTTTTTGCTTCTCACTACCTCTTTCTGAAGGGCTTCCCAGGTGGCACTAGTGTTAAAGAATCCACTTTTAAATGCAGGAGACACAAGAGACTTGGATTCATTCCCTGGGTTGGGAAGATCCCCCAGAGGAGGACATGGCAACCCACTCCAGTATTCTTGCCTGGGAGAACCTATGGACAGAGGAGCCTGATGGGCTGCAGTCCATGGGGTTGCAAAGAGTCAGACAAGATTGAGCTGACTGAGCACGCACACCTCTTTCCTAATTCAAACCACCATCATCTCTTGCCTAGAACACTGCAACCACTTATAACATGTTCTCTTTGTTTCTGGTCTTGTGCCTTCAAAACGTTCTCTATATTGCAACCAGAGAAATATTTCTAAGAGAAAAACCTGACCCTCTCCCTTACTTAAATTCCTTCAAATGCTTCCTGGTTTTTGTTTGTTCTGAAGATGATTCTAAGCCCTTCAAGTAGCTGGCATGACTCTGGATGATTAGGTTTCTGCTTGTTAGTCCCACTGCCTTTATGCGGGGGTCCATAGACTACCAGTTCCTTAAAAATCTGTGCTTCTTTTTGTCTCCAGATCACCATTCAAGTAATTCTCTCTACCTAGACCATCTTCTCCCTGCCTCAACCTAATCATCCCCCCTTAAGAGTTAATCCGGCTCCTGCAGCGCAGACGCGAGAGACACCAGCTCCCGGTGCAACCGACCAGGCACAGAAGTGTGGCCGAGAGGAGCTACCCCACGTCCAAGGTAAGGTACAGCGGCTGCACTTTGCTGGAGCAGCTGTGAAGAGATATTCCACGACCAAGGTAAGAAAAACCCAAATAAGACGGTAGGTATTGTGAGGGGGCATTTGAGGGCAGACACACTGAAATCATAATCCCATAAAACTAGTTGATCTGATCACATGGACCACAGCGCTGTCTAACTCAATGAAACTAAGCCATGCTGTGTGGGGCCACCCAAGACAGATGGGTCATGGTGGAGAGGTCTGACAGAATGTGGTCCACTGGAGAAGGGAATGGCAAACCACTTCAGTATACTTGCCTTGAGAACCCCATGAACAGTATCAAAAGGCAAAATGATAGGATACTGAATGAGGAATTCCCCAGGTCGGTAGGTGCCCAGTATGCTACTGGAGATCAGTGGAGAAATAACTCTAGAAGGAATAAAGGGATGGAGCAAAAGCAAAACCAATACCCAGTTGTGGATGTGACTGATGATAGAAGCAAGGTCCGATGCTGTAAAGAGCAATATTGTATAGGAACCTGGAATGTTAGGTCCATGAATCAAGGCAAATTGGAAGTGGTCAAACAGGAGATGGCAAGAGTGAATGTTGACATTCTAGGAATCAGTGAACTAAAATGGACTGGAATGGGTGAATTTAACTCAGATGACCATATATCTACTACTGTGGGCAGGAATCCCTTAGAAGAAATGGAGTAGCCATCATGGTCAACAAAAGAGTCCGAAATGCAGTACTTGGATGCAATCTTAAAAGTGACAGAATGATTTCTGTTCGTTTCCAAGGCAAACCATTCAATATTACAGTAATCCAGACCTATGCCCCAACCAGTAACGCTGAAGAAGCCGAAGTTAATTGGTTCTATGAAGACCTACAAGACCTTTTAGAACGAACACCCAAAAAAGATGTCCTTTTCATTATAGGGGACTGGAATGCAAAAGTAGGAAGTTAGGAAACACCTGGAGTAATAGGCAAATGTGGCCTTGGAGCACGGAATGAAGCAGGGCAAAGGCTAATAGAGTTTTGTCAAGAGAACGCGCTGGCCATAGCAAACACCCTCTTCCAACAACACAAGACTCTACACATGGACATCACCAGATGGTCAACACTGAAATCAGATTGATTATATTCTTTGCAGCCAAAGATGGAGAAGCTCTATACAGTCAGCAAAAACAAGACCAGGAGCTGACTGTGGCTCAGATCATGAACTCCTTATTGCCAAATTCAGACGTAAATTGAAGAAAGTAGGGAAAACCACTAGACCATTCAGATATGACCTAAATCAAATCCCTTATGATTATACAGTGGAAGTAAGAAACAGATTTAAGGGACTAGATCTGATAGATAGAGTGCCTGATGAACTCTGGACGGAGGTTCGTGACATTGTACAGGAGACAGGGACCAAGACCATCCCCATGGAAAAGAAATGCAAAAAAGCCAAATGGCTGTCTGAGGAGGCCTTACAAATAGCTGTGAAAAGAAGAGAAGCGAAAAGCAAAGGAGAAAAGGAAAGATATAAGCATCTGAATGCAGAGTTCCTAAGAATAGCAAGGAGACATAAGAAAGCCTTCCTCAGCAATCAATGCAAAGAAATAGAGGAAAACAACAGAATAGGAAAAACAAGAGATCTCTTCAAGAAAATTAGAGATTCCAAGGGAACATTTCATGCAAAGATGGGCTCGATAAAGGACAGAAATGGTATGGACCTAACAGAAGCAGAAGATATTAAGAAGAGTTGGCAAGAATACACAGAAGAACTGTACAAAAAGAGCTTCACGACGAAGATAATCACAATGGTGTGATCACTCACCTGGAGCCAGACATTTGGAATGTGAAGTCAAGTGGGCCTTAGAGAGCATCACTACGAACAAAGCTAGTGGAGGTGATGGAATTCCAATT